>NC_079137.1:2660000-2900000 GCF_945859705.1 Episyrphus balteatus | reverse complement strand
TTTTATTTTTTTGCAGATTTTAAAACAATAAGGAAAACCCGATTGTTTTAATAAGGTTTCCTTCTTGGATGAAAACCATAGAGAAATCTTATTGTTTTTGTTCTATTTTATGTGGTCTATTTTTCTCTGTGCAAAAAGCTTAACTTGTAGCAAAAAGTAACAGTCAGGAATATGGATTCAACCCTCACCAAACATTTGCTGTAAGTAGTGGTAACAATTAAAAACTTGCGTGTTCAGTTGGGACTTAAGGATTAGCAGTTTGATGTTGTGACAACATACTCGTACTTAAACGGAACATTCGAAGAAGAAGTTACCTGAGATGTTACATAAAATGCCGCAAAGAATGATTTCCAAACAAGGCGAAAAATCAAAGTTATGGAAGGCAAGCCGAAAAAATGATCAAAAACAGAAGTGAGGTAATACTTTCAAGTTAAAAAAAAGTCTGCTGTTTGTTTAACCAGCAGGAGTCTATAGTATTTTACAAAAACAAAAATATCTGTCCTCAGAAATATCTCCGATATTCATAGCTTGAATTTATATTCAAAAAAACAGTAAAAAATAAAAGCTGTAGAAAAAAAAACATCATAATTTTCCATTCATTTACGTTATTGATATGTATCAAAAACAAACACTACATAAATGGTACATGTGTAAAAACTTATTTGTTTCAGACAGAAATATAAGGAAATCGATACTGTTTGTTTATGCATTATGATTTACTGTTTTGGATAGCTCCTATTTTTTTTTTTTTGCTGACATCATAGGTTTTATTTATAAAAAATGGAATATGAAATAATAAAACAGAAATTAAGGTATTCAATGGAATGTTTTCGAAAATAAAAATTATGCATTATGATGAGTTTTGCTGATAAAAATTGTATGTTTAATAAATTGAAATACCACATTTACATAGGTTACAACAAAATGTTTGTTATAAAAATATTATTAAAACTTTTTTGAAAAAAAGCAAAAAATTAACTCACGAAATTCAGTAACTGACATTATTGCAAGCGACGACTTCTTTTTCTTTCTTCTTTCATTTGGTTATTATCTTCTCCATATTTAAAATCACACACGAGACACGAAACATTTCATTTTTCCTTTTTTTTTATTTTGGTCACATTTTAAATAAGAAATATCAAACACACAAAATTTGGGAGCAAAGCGTTAAAAATATGTTTCAAGAACAAAATTCAATTCAATTTCAATTTAAGTTTATTGAGACTTTCTTTTTTTTTAACATTTGATTTATAAAAGTAGTAAAACTTATACTAGGTTTTGTTGCTGACTTTGAATTGGTCTAGCTCATACATACAAATTTTTATAAAAAGATTTACATTATCTTTTGAAAAAATAGTAAATAACTTGACTAGTTACATATGTGTTTAAATTTAATATTTTGATTAAAATTTTTCATATTTATTTTTGTCTGAAGTTTATTTCTGAACAATAATTTATTTTTTTTGTTTTGAAACAAGTTTATTCTTAAAAAAAAAATGGGTACAGTGAAAACACATATAAATCAACTCAGAATCAAGAAGTTATTAAAACGAACTCGTCTAAAGGACGAATGAATGAAAAAAAAAGTTGAGATAACATTTTTCCATGACATTACGATGGTAGACAATGCCAAAAAAGTGGGTCCCGGAAGTCCGTCTGTCTGTATAAGGAGCTACAGCCTAAACGGATGGACCGATTGATGTCAAACTTGGTATGTAGCGTTATTTGGCGACTCTCCAGAGGGGTTTTTGGAACTAATTTTTTTGGACAAAAAATAACGGTACTTGTCATATACCGATTTTAGTAAAATTGAAATATCTCAAAAACGGCTCCAACGATTTTGTTTAAAAAATTCAAATGTTAGTTTTAAGCTAAGGTCTATCTTCTAATGAAAAAAATTATGTTTGAAAATCATTATTATTAACGGTACCTGCCATAGAACCTTTTTTTTTTTAAATCCGATTATCTCCGAAACTGCATATTCGATTTCAACGAAACTTTTTGTGAAGAAGCATTTATATAATTTAAATATGAACCAAAAATTAAATTTCCAAAAAAATAATTTTTGGATTTTTAAAATAATTTTGAAAATTTTTTTTTGAAAAATCAAATTTTCGAAAACGGGACATTGAATTTTTTTGAAAATTTGTTGTAAGGTGTTGATTAGTAATTTCTACAAAATGGCATACCAATTTTATTTTAAAACTTTTTTTCCAAAAAATTATTTATAAAAAATTAGTTTTTTAAAAAACGGCTCTAACGATTTTGAAAATTTTTTTTCTAAAAATGCATCTTAATATATCAATCAAAACTGCATACTTACTTTGGAGGGCAATTTGATTTCAGATTTTATTTAATTTTTTTTTTAAACGATATTTATTTTTTTTCCAAATTTCTATATAAAAAGTGCATTTATCTCTAGTGGACACACTATTTCATACAGAAATTATCGTTTTCTTATTTTTTTTTTCTAAATTCAAAAAAATTATAGCAATTCAAGCAACTTGTGATTTAAGAACAAGTATGAAAGATCCAGTCATGCATTGTATTTAAATAATATTATCAGATTAAAGAGCTTTGTCTTTTATGTCTTTTTAATATCTTCATTTTTGCACCAAAATATTTTAATGAAATAACTCTTCAAAAACTTTTCTTTTTTTTTTTTTTTGGTTCCAATTTCCAGCAAAACTTCACATCAATAAGATGCAAAATAATTTCCATTAAAAATGAAATAAATTCCCATGTGAAGTTAATATTCCTGGCACCACCGCACCGAACCGAGCCAAAGCTGTTTCTTCTTCGTTTTTCTTCTTCTTATTCTGCGTTACCAGGTTAATAAGCCATTAACTTGAGAATAACGCTACAAATTTCCATTATATTATTCACTCTGCCAGGACAAAGTCAAAAAGTTTCTCTCTCATCTCATCTCTTGGCATTCTTATATAGACTTATATTTATTTATGTTTGTATATGGGGTATGAAAAGTTGAAGGCTGTATAAGAGCTTGAAGGCTGAAGGCTAAAGGCATCGAATGAACTGAATTCCGACTGTGAGTTGATGATTTGGGGGTGATGAGGGTGGTTTTGGGGTTGGCGGCTTATGGTGGTTTTGCTAAACTTAATTCAAATCGACGGAGTTTATTGCTGAACTTTTGTTTGGATAATAACGTTTGGTACTTTGGCACCCTCTTCATAGGGTTCCATCATTACGATAACTTTTTTTGTTGATTTTTTTTCTTTTTTTTTTGCTTATGAAAATAAATAAGGTATCTTACCGATAAGTCGTGAAAGAGGAAAATATGAAGTTTTTTTTTTTTTTTTTTGCTCCTATAACAACTTTTGGTTGAGTTCACTTGAAGAACAGATTTTTTTTGCTGCGATAGCAAGAAATTAGAGGTGGGATCACAAAATAGAACGTTGTAAGTGTCTATATACAATTTGGTTCAGATTTTTAGGGTCGCTTTTTGTATTCAATGAGTTCTTGAGGTTGGTAATAGGCTTTATAATTGAGATAATAACCTGATTATTCATAAAGATTCTTTGAAGGAGGTGATAAGAGATGATTAGGTTCCAATCTTATTTAGATTCAATTTTGGGCATGTGTTAACCAGAAGGCAAATAATACTGAGCACGTTTTTCCAATTGAGATGTTTTCTTGTAACTGTTTTATGTCCTTTTTTGATTTCAAGATTTCTTGAGGCTATCTACGAGTTCATTTATTATACATAAACCATCACTCATCTATAAATATGACATGTCTCTGTCACAAAGAGGATACAAAACCTTGACGAAAAAAAGGTAGGTATTTTTCTATCATAAAGTATCTAATTCAAATGTACCAATTGCTTTAATTTGTCTTATTCAATATTATGAATGGGAAAGTCAATGTGATGGAAAATTTATGTGTTTCCTTCAATGCCATTCAAGTCATATTTCAAATTTCATACAAATTAGATTTATGTCAATCAAATTACTTAACTTTGAATAACAAAGTCAATTTTAATGTGAATATTGTGAGAGAGAGAGTAGAAAGGGGTGGGCTATGACTGTATACAAACAGAAAAGACAAAATTAATTATTTCGAGAGTAATCAAGCGTTTGCTTTTTGTATATATGTATAAGACCCAATTGGTTTTGGATTTTCTAAAATCTAGGAATTTATTTAAAGCCTCTTATTGAAGACACATCTCTACATACATAGAAAACAAATCAATGAATGATGTGTCAACACATTGACATCAAGAGCGTTTTCGTGTTTGCCTGATTTAAATTTAATTAAATGAAAAGAGCTTTTATGGTTTTCATTCTTCTTTAAGGCAGAAAGTGTGTCATGATAAAATTAAATTCTTGACCAATCTTACATATAGATAGTTTATAGGAGGATATCAATTTTGTGCTAGATGTAACAAATTCATCTATAATTCCAAGCTTAAATTGATAATTTTGATTTAAATTAATTTATATAAGAAAATAGGATTTGTAAAATTTAAGTAAGTCCTTTAAAAGTTAATGAGTCTTTTGTCAGTTTAAATTACTTTTTTTTTTGAAAAAAAGATAAATTTCTGACTTAATAATATGTATGTACAAATAAAAAAAAAGTTTTTTTTATTTTTTCAATTTTCTCAAAAACTAAAAAGTATTAAAACATATGGACTTCAGTATTTGATAAGGAATCAATTGTGTAACTTTATTTTATCAGGCATTTTTTGTATTGTAATCCACAATCTTGACAAAAATATTATTTAATGTGTTTTTTAAACTTTTTTTTCACAATTTTTTACTTTTAAATCGATTATTTCAAAAACAATTGATTGAAATAACTTTACTTTAAAATTAGAATAAAGTGTACAGTTCTAGCTTTTGAAAAAGGTATCATTTATAACTGTAAGTGTTGCCATTGTTTTTTAGAAAATTGCCATTCCCGCCTAAACTGAGGCATTTAGACCACCCCCATAGTAAAAAATGATCGTATTTAACTCGTCTAAAAAATACCATTATCAAATCTCGGCTCCTAAGATATAGTACCCTCCCCCATTTTTCCTTCCCTTGTTTTGGTACGATCTTTTTTAAAAATTATTTTTCAAATACGATAAAAATAATTTTAACGGTTTAAAAAAAAGTAAAACATAGTTTTAAGGCTTTTTTCCCATTTATCACTAATTTCGACTTCTAACGCCTGGGAATCAGTCAAAAATATTTTTTTTTTAAAGAAAAGTTGAGGGAAGTATGTAGATCTATTGATACTCAATACTTTTTACTCAATCAGCTTTTCGTTTAAAAAATTATTTAAGCTTTAAAAAAATTAAAAATTAAAAGAGCTTATTTTTTTAATAAAGGGGTGCGCGCAACCCCTAAACATCATCGAAAAATTCTGAAAAAATTAGGGTAGCATTATTTTGTGTCGAGAAAACAAGTTATCGGTAGAGCAAATCAAAATAATGAAAAATAATTTTTTTGGTCCACCCTAATACATACGTATAATACAAATAAAATTCTAAATAAAAAACATTTGCATTTTATTTAAAATTAAAATATTTTGCATTAAAAAAAAATATTGCAAATAAAAAATATGTATTTAATTTTTTTTTTTTAAATATTCGTCGAATTTCTTACAATGTTGGCTTTTTGAACATTTGAACTATAATATTGAACCTAATGAAAATTCAAATAGTCAAAATTATAAGAAATTCGAAGAATATTGAAAAAAAAATTAATGCACAAATTTTGCTTAGAAAATTTTTTATTTAAAATACATTTTCGCTATGCAAAAAAAATTTTATTTGCAATTTATTTAAAAAACAGTTTTTGTATGCAAAAAAAAAATTTATTTGCAGTAAATTTCTTTTTTCAATGCATACATTTTTCCGCTGCAATAACATTTTTTTTAATGCAAATTTTTTTTAGTTGAAACAAACATTTTTTAATGCAAATATTTTTTAGTTGCAATACAATTTTTTTTAATGCAATTTTTTCAGCTTAATACCTAAATATTTTTTTTTGTTATGTAAATTTTTTACTTGCTCTATAGGGCAAGTATTGGTTTCGTGTCGAAAAAAAAATTGAGGTTTTAATCAAAACCAACATTACAATGATGGAGAATTCCGAAAAAGTGGGTCCCGCAATTCCGTCCGTGCGTCTTTGCGTCCATCTGTACACATTTCCACAGCCTAAACGGGTGGATGGATTTTCTTCAAATTTGGTACAGATGATTTTTATGGAATTCTGAAAGTTGGTTTTTTTTTTGTTTTTTTATATCTCGTTTAGAACGTATACCTCCCATAAGAAAAAATACGATATTACGAATTTCTCAATAACGGCTCTAACGATTTTGATTAAACTTTATATACGTAATATTTAAAGCAGTGGCAATAAAACTGCATTTTTATTTTTTCTCAAAAAAGTCAAATAACAAAAAAAATTTTTTTCATTTAACAAAAATTTGCCCTAAATGTCGGCTCTTCCCCAATATCAATTTTTTTTTAAATTTAGATCCAGCTTTTTAAATCTACAAGTAGACTAACATAAAAGTGCTTTGAACTGCAAGAGCAAGTACGTGCGACCCCAGTCGTGCATTTTATTTAATTTGCAATAAATATTTTTTTTAATTTAAAATGAATTTTATTTGAATTGATATTTTTACGACGCTGCTTTAAATATCGACTTAAATTTTGTAACAAATATTTCTATCAAGTGAAAAACCTATTTTTATAGAGCAATTTTTATTTATAAGCAGATCTGTATTGAGTTTATAAAACAAAAAAACATATAATTAAAAAAAAAATGTTGCGTATACACCCGAGTATACAAAATTGAAACAATCATAATTCTTTGTTTATAAAGCGATTCAAATTTAGTGTATCAAATTCATTAAATTTTTCATTTGACCTTCCTAAAACTGATGTTTCTAAAATACTCTGACATGAAGCGTGTGGCAAATGGAGTGTGAATGTCTGTTATGCACAAGTATGACATTCTCATAGCATTAACATTTATTTTATCATTCTGATCGAATTTGAGGAAACAGAGATTTTAGATAATCATCCTCTCACACAGGATAATGTTAAGCAAATTATTAAATAAGACATAAACATAAATGTTTTGCAATTCCGTGTGAAAGAGATAACAACATGTGATGTGGTGTGAGTAACATTGATATTCCAATTATGAGAGTAGATTTTGATATCCATTTTGCATAAATTGTGCACTCCTCTCAGATAGAAGATGCTATCTAAACATAGCATTTTCTTTGCAAAACAGCTTTTATTTAACCCATAACCTTAAAATTATCAAGATGGTATTTCCAATTTACTTTCTCTCTCTCTCTTTCGCACTTTCTAAGCACAATCTAGATATGGTTTGGATACATATTGGTAGAAAAGACAAGCAAAATCCTTTGCATAACTGCTTTTCATCTACCCCGAGATGGCGATGTCTTTGCTTGCATTATTGCACCATTCACCATCCACACTATCCACAATCACTGCTGCATTCAGGCAGGAAGACTCGGAATAATTCCGCAGTATAAATTATATCGATTCATCAAAACGGCTCATGGTCTGAATGGTAATTTCTTGGAATGTCCTTGTTCTATTCAGGAATATGCACAGGAACAGGAGAAATGTTATTATTCTTATGGAAAAGCTATCTCTTCTTTTTCCCCTATTTTTTTTTTTTCTTTACTTTGCTTTGCTTTGCTACTTTGCAACCCTTTTCAATTCGTTTATGAACGACGACGACAACGACCACAAACTCGACAATGATGATGACGACGATACCCAAACCCATGCCTAACCTATACTCGTATAAACACGACCTATAGCATATAGTTGGAAGAAAGATAGTTATCATCACCATCATGCTATTCAGTGAAGAGAGATTTCCATTTTAAATTAAGCACAACTTACATTTGTCATTTTCGTTGGTTGTTTTTTTTTTATGTATTTTCAGGGTCTTGAGTCTTCACCTCAGGGAGGTTTTTTTTTGATATACTAGGTCACGCTTACCAAAACACAAACTAGTGATGGGTATGTAAATTGAGCTAAATTGCCAATGCAATTGGGTGATTAAAGGTAGACAAATGGCTTAAGTATTTTATAAAAAGGATTTGAAAATTTTCTTGCCAACGTACAGAATATAAATCAAATCTTGTAATTATTCATTTCTGTTAATATTTTAAGCATCAGCAGGAAGGAATTGTCAAGTATGCGGTTTTGCAATATGTCATAGGTTAAGTCTTTTGAATTGGTAGGATTGACTTAAAGTGATTGTGACTGCTACAATGAAGAATAGAATTATAATATCGTGATACTTGAATTTTTAAACTTTTAATGTCGAAATAAAATTTTAAAATGTTTGTTTGGTAATATCTCAGAAACCAGACCTCAAAGAAACTTTTAGTTTTCGGCTATGAACAGAGCTTAAAAAGACCTTTCTTTTGATATCTCACTCGATGGATTCGGAGGAAATTTTTTAAAATGGATTTTTTTTGGCAAGGGGTTAACCTTGATTTTTTCTCAAAAATCTGAAAAAAATATTATGCATAGGCATGTTCACTGTGAACTCATATCTGTAAACTAAAACTTGTTTCAAGACTGTGGTCAAGAGATATTGGCTTCGGAATGTAAGAAAAATAACGAAAAAAAAACCTTTGGTTGAAAATATCTCAGGAACCAGACAGTCAAGAAACTTTTAGCTTTCAGTTATGAATATGATGATTTTTTCTCAAAAATCTGAAAAAAAATAAATTTGCGGAATAGAAAGGCCTGTTCATTATTTACTCATACCTGTAATCTAAAACTTGTTTCAAGACTGTGGTCAAAAGTTATCGGCTTCGTAATGTAAGGAAAATAACGAAAAAAAACCTTTGGTTGAAAATATCTCAGGAACCAGACATTCAAGAAACTTTTAGCTTTCAGTTATGAATAGAGTTTAAAAAGACCTTTCTTTTAAGGTCTCACTCGATAGATTCGGAGGAAATTTTTATAAATGGAATTTTTTTTGGCAGGGGTTAACCTTGATTTTTTCTCAAAAATCTCAGGAACCAGACCTCGAAGAAACTTTTAGCTTTCAGTTATGAATAGAGTTTAAAGAGACCTTTCTTTTGATGTCTCACTCGATGGATATACTTTTTGAAAACATATATTTTTTTTTATTTAAAAAAAACAAAAAAAAATTTATTATTTTTTATCGGGAATCCGAATTAAAAATTTCGTTTACAAGCAATTTCTGCACATTTGCTATATTTTCAACAAAAAAAAAAAGATGTTATATATTAATTTTTTACTAAAATTTGCACCGTTTCATCAGTATTTGTTCAATATTTTTAAGAAAAGAACTGCAAATATAAAATTACAAATGCGATAGCAGACATTAAGGCAGACGAAATAAAGTCAAGTGATTTTTTAAAATTTCGAAATCTAAATGTTCTCTAACAATTTTTACCATTTGCAAACTTCATTACAAACAAAGTCTAGATTTCCAAAAGGAAATTCTTTTAACACCCAATTTTCAAAATGGTTTGCTCACAAAGAAAATTATTTCTTTCCGATTTAAGTTTTATGTGATTCTTTTTTTTTTTCTACTTCATCCTCCATCTTATTTCTATCACTCAATCAGATTTAAGTTCACATCGTTTATGCGAACGCAAAAATGGTAAAACGAATAATTTTCTCATCGTTTGCATCCTACCTACTCTACTCTTCTTCTTCTTCTTCTTTTTTCTATATATGAAATGCAGACGAGAGAGTTCCGTTACTATTTAATGAACTGTAAAATCTATCTTTGCCTGCATATTCGAACACGTTCAATGGAACGTTAAGACGTTGGCACTTCTATCTACTTTTTTTTTTTTTTTTTTCATTCATTTTACTTGGCAAAGACCAAACCTTTACCACGACAAGTAAAAGATTGCACTAAGAGATCAAAAAAGTTCGATAAGAAAAACGTGCATAATGGCATTAGAATCACTTTGATCCTTTCCACCAAGTATCTAAGTGCTATGGAAGAAAGAAAAGAAAATATTTTGGAGAAATAGAAGAAAGTAATAGAAGAAAATTCTCTTGCATGAATATTCGTTCGTTCTTTAGTTTTGTTCGTTGGCACAGGATAATCCTATAACTGAGTGATGCTTGTGCTCACGGAATATTAAACGCGTTAATATGTGAACTTAAGGATGAGTTTCTTAAAAGGATACACACGCGGCGATATGTTGTGAAAGCTCTCTGTGCTCAGGGATTTTATATATATTTTTTAATGTACTGTAAAGATTTTTGATTTTGTTCCAATTTTTTTTTTTTTTTTTTATTGAATATTTTGGAAGGGGTTTTTGTTTTCTTAAACTACAATACAAAACATATTGTAGTATGTGTGTTGAATGTGTGGTAGCTAATTAAGAAAAGATAAAATCAGATCACTGGTGGAATTTTATAGAATTTCAAAATGAAACCCAAAATGATAAGGAATAGTTACTAAATAAAGTAACACAAATTGAAAAGTTTATCCACTTTGAAAAAAGATATTACTTCGTTGGAATATCCAGAATACAATGAAGCTATTAAGGACTTTTTTCTTTTAATGAGAAGAAAGTTGAAGATACCAAATGAAAGAATGTTCAAAGTTACAATAAAAGTAGACTAATTAAAACTTTAAAAAATTCCTGGAACAAAAACTTTAAGAACTTTCATAAAATCTTAAGTGTAACACAAGATTTGAATGTAATATTATAGAAGCTATTTTATTTTATTTATGACAATGTGGTTTCAGAAAATACTCGAAATTTTGGTGTTTGACGTATACTGAGGGAAAAACAGCTTAAAATTGACAAAAATCAGGTTGATTCAACTATTCTTCGGAATGATTTTGCGTTGAAGACGATATTTTTAAAATCAAAATAAAACATCGTTAGTTTAAAGTTGTTTATAGTTATAAAACATCCTTTATAGTGGAGTAACTAAAGCTCAAAAATTGGCAATATTAGGGAACCCGGCCGAACAGCTTAGATTTTGATGATCTTTTTTTTCAAACGTCGGTAATTAAAAATACTTTAAGGTCTATAGATTAAAAATTGCCGGTGTTGCCGTTTTGATTTTTTAAATTTAATTGAAGATTTTTTTGAAAAAAAACAAATTTTTTTCAAAAATTTTTCTTAAAATTCATAAATTAATTGATGCCAAAAGATTGTCTAGGAAATTCAAGGAAAAAAAATGTATGGGAGTGAGGGACAATCTTCCATAGTTCAAGCGATAGATGCAATTTTCTTATTAATTGACTTCAAACACAAAAAAAAATATTTGAACACAACGGCAACACCTACAATATTCAAATATACATTTTTTAAAAGCTAGAAGCTTAGTCATATATGTAAAATTAAAATGAAGTTAATTGAATGAACGGCTTTTGAAAGAATGGTAATTGAACTCAGAGTTTTGAAAAAAAAAAAAAATTATTGAAAAAATTTTAACATGTCGTTTTTTAAACTTGGTCGTAATGTAAAATGCATTTATTTTCAAATTTTTTTGGCCGCATTTATTATGATTTCAAATTATAAAAGGAAATGTCAATATGTATTACGGTTTATGAAAAAAATTAAAAAGTATTTCATTTTCGAAGAACTTTTTTTAATAAAAGTTTTGAAAAAAAATGTAACTTATTTTTTTTTTTTAAGTTCAACATCTAAACATAAAATTATTTTTTATTTATTTAATAACCCTTACTGTTGAAAGTTAAATAGAAAAAATTTAAAGTTCCTATTTACCACAGTATTTGAGAAAATTAATTATTTCAATGCAAAAATTCAGTTTTAATAAAATAAAAACCATTGAAATTGAAGTAATTTTTCATTTTTTTTTCAAAAGTGTGATATATTTTACCTTTTTTGCTTCGAAATTCAACTGATAATATTTATGGCCAAACATTTTTTTTAAATAAATTCATATTTTATTAGAAAAAGTTTGGAAAAAAGTCATTCTAAATTTTTCTAATAATAATTTGTTTTTTTTTTAATTCTGAGTTTGAGGACCATTTTTTCAAAAAGTCTTGATTAAATTTAGTGGATTTAAATTTAAGAGATAAGAATGAGCTTCTGGCTTTTTAAAAATGTATTTTAAAGTATTGTAGGTGTTGCCGTTGTTTTCAAAATATTTTTTTTGTGTTTGAGGTCAGAATGTTAGAAAATTGCATTTATCGCTTAAACGATGGAAGATTGTCCCTTACTGCCTTTTATATATTTTCCTTAAATTACCTAGAGAATCTTTTGCTATCATTTGTTTTATGAAATTTAAGCAAAAAAAATGGTTCTGTTAAAAAGAAATTAATTTTAATTTTAAAAAACAATACGGCAACACCGGCAATTTTTAATCTATAGACTTTAAAGTATTTTTAATTACCTACGTTTGAAAAAAAAAATCGTCAAAATTTGAGCTGTTCGGCCGGGTTCCCTAATAATTTGGTTTAGTTACTCTACTATTAATCAAATTTGTTTCAACTTTGACAAAAAGCATGAATTTAAATTCAAAAAAAAAAAAAAAAACGTTGTTATAAGAAAACCACCAAAGATTTTTTGAAAAATCGTAAAACTAATTTTTTTCACAATAAATTATTATCAAATCACGAAAAATTGATACAAGCCTTCTTAATCTCTGCACCTTTTCAATTGAAATCAAATTGAAATCACTCTATACTCTGAACTGCTTCTATTTGTATGTCATTTTTTTGAGATTTTCTACTGTTGCTCCCGAAAACAAAAAACAATAACTTTGAAAGACAAGAGTTTTCTATACGACATTACGTGTTCTCAACACACAAAAAGCAAAAAAAAAAAACAACTTTCAAGGCCAGAGGCACACTATAAGAGAGTACTCTACACTTTTATAAAGAAAAAATCGAAACTCTATAAAAAAAAAAGAAAATGAAAATAAATAGCAAACCAGGATAAATGTTTGGTATCTTCACGCAGAGACACACAATACTGTTTAGCGCCACTTCCAACACAAAAAATACATCAAAACTACCTTAACTTCAGAAACGGCGTTCAGGTTAAATGGCGCCCGGGAGAAATTCATTCACTCTAATACGTTCCTTCAACTTTGTTACTTGGATTTCAAGTTAATTTGATAGTATTTTAAATGTCATTCAATACTGGATTTAGTTTTAGAATCAAAAAGTGTTGAAATAAAATGGCGCCCGGGAGAAACTCATTCATTAAAATGTATTTCTCCCTCAGAACTTTTTAGCTACTAGACGATAGAATAAAAAAAAAAGCCTCTTAAACTCAGTCCAACTTTAACATCAATTTTGAATGAATTGGCGCCCGGGAGAAAAACACATTAAAGGCATTTCCCTAATTAGTTGAATTCTATGTGAAAGTTTTGGCATTCTTTAGAAAGTAGGTTAAAACATTCGCTATCAAATCGATCGAATTACTTTAATCTAAGTTTTCTACACTATTAATACATTTTCTCATGGGGATAATCAACAGGTCTTTCCATTGCAGAAAAAATTCTCTTATCAGTAAGTATAATCATTTAAGAAAACTAGAACTTGTGTATAGTTTGTTTTCTTCATAAAACTGGCGCCCGGGCTAAATACTTAATTTTCAACTCTAAAACCGTTCCTGTTTATACCTTTAACGCAATAAAAGCGAGAAGTATTTCGTTCTGAGTGAAACCCAAAAATAAAAAAGGAAAAAGAAAAAGAGATATTTCTTGCAACATTTCATCTCTTATCCTCAAAAACAAAATAAAAAAAAAAAACATATCAACACACTTATTTCTTTAAAAAAAACTGTACAATTCGCATGTGTTTTATATGTCCTTCTCGCGCGGCGGGAAAACTTTATCCTCTTTTGCTGTCACAAGAATTTTACTTTTGCAAAATGTTCTTTTCTTGTTTTTGAAGAATTTTATATGTTTTTTTTTTTTTTTTTTGTCAAACAAAAAAAATAAAGAAAGAAAAATAATAAAACAAAAATACCAGAGGACATGAATATAAAATTCATTTTTCTCAAAATCTGCAATGTCCTGAATTTTTTTGCCAGTTTAATTTTACTTTTTTTTTTTTGGTTTTTTTGTGGGCTTGGAATGCCACTGAACAGAATAAATGTACCTACATAACAAATACTCGAAACGAAAAAAAAAAAAACAATTTTTAACACTCATGTAGAATTTGCAATTTTGCAAATTTGTCCCTACATATCGGATCGCTGGGTCCGCATATAATAAGTGTCAAAGTGTCACCACAAATAAAAGGACTTAAGATTTGGCAAAACAATACACACAGTAAAAATGTAGCTATAGTGTCAGGCAGGAAATAACACAGGAGAGTGCGACAAAAAAAAAAAAAAAAAACAGAGAAAACACACAAAAACACCAAACTAAAATGAATGTGTCGTGTGTACGATTATAATATATAGTATATACAGACCCATCAAGCCCACTTTTATTTTTGTATTTGCCCCCAAACCAAATCTCCTCTTAGACGCCAAAAAGGAATGTGTCGCAATGGATATTGAAATTTTGCGGTTTAGTTGCGTGTTGAGAATATTGAAATATGTATATATTTTATATGTTTTTTTTTTTTTTTTTTATTTTATATTTTTTGTGTTACGTGAATTCAAACACAGAAACGCATTTCATATTGAATTTCACATATATGAAATATGGAAAATGGAAAAAAAATCGATTTCAGTTTAATATTTGCACATATACACAACACACACAAAAATACTGCTGTTGAAGGATTTTTCAATTTAATGTGGTGTTGTGGATCTGTGGAAATATTATTTTTCATCACGTACATTATATCTGCATGTGTGACCTTGTTTTATGGTGGTAAGGTCAAATGATGTTTAGTTTTTCACATTTAAAAAAATATATAAAATTCAAGGTAAAATTTTAAATATTTTTATGATTTATTGCATTGATGCGCCAAGGTTTTATTCTTATCAAGGCGAATTCGTTATTGTAAAATATTTCTAAAAAAATCTCTAAAAGTACAGTCAAATTGTTAAATGAACTTGAAAGTCCGTCTTTTTGTCTGTCTTTCTGTCTGTCACAAAGTCTGGTGGTCTCTACAAAGGAGCTATAGCCTAAACGGATGGCAATTTTTGGATCCTGTCCAGAAAGTTTTTGGAATTACTTTTTTTTCGACAAAAAATAACGGTATCTGTCATATACCAGTTTTGGAAAAGTTTAATTTTCTCAAAAACGACTCCTACGATTTTTACTAAAAAAAAATCAAGTATTAGTTTTTAAATAAGGTCTATCGTCTAATGAAAAAAGTTTTTTTTTTTCAAAAATCCTTATAAACGGTACCTGCCATGGAACCGTTTTAAAAATTTCAAAGTATCTTCCAAATTACTAGTTCAATTTTAACGAGTTTGTCTATGCAAAAACATTTATATTGCCTTAATATAAATCTAAAACAAAATTTTGAAAAAAATAAAAAAATTTAAAATTTTTTTTTTTTTTTTGGAAAATCAAATTTTCGAAAAAGTGACAATGAATATTTTTAAAGTTTTGGTTGATTAAAAGTTTCTACCAAATTGTTGCATACCAAATTTGTTTTAAAATTTTTTTTTTTTCAAAATATTATTTATAAAAAATTACTTTTCTAAAAAACGGCTCTAACGATTTTGAACGTTTTTTTTTCTAAACATGAAATTTAACCGCATACTTTTTTTGGATCTTAATTTCATTTAAAGTGTTGTTTTTTTTACATTTGACGAACGAGTATTCAGTTGTTTTACTATGCGAAATATGTATATAAAAAGTTTTTAGTTCCAAGAGCAAGTTCGAGCGACATTATATATTATTTGGCCTATGTCACGCCTAAGTTAGTAATCGTGTAGTAAATGATGCAAAATCGATAAGAATCGGTAACGTTTAGCTTAAGAAATTTGCTGCCAGGTCTTAGACCAACATTCTTCAAGAGAGTACGGTCAAACTTTCCTGAGATGAAGCAGTAAAGTGAAATAATAGAGAATAAGTCTTTCAAATAATAACCGTTTTCACTTAACAAAGCCACTTTTTATCAGCAATTTAGTCATAATTTGCGTTATTTATAATAATATAATAGAAAACTAAGAACAAAACAAATATTATAACCAACTTACAACAATTTTCCATACAAAAGCATCCCAATAAAATGTTTATCTACATGCCTTTTTATTGATGTTACGCATTTTCTATGCATTAACATTGTTATTCTTAAAAAAAAAAAAAACAACCTTCCCTCGCACCCGCACTTTCCCCCCCTCTCTCATCCGATTTCATAAAACTGATACCGAAATCTCTATCGAATACAGGATATCCTGGGACGCACTTCAACGCCTTAGTATG
The DNA here is from genome assembly GCF_945859705.1 of Episyrphus balteatus. Classification (NCBI taxonomy): domain Eukaryota; kingdom Metazoa; phylum Arthropoda; class Insecta; order Diptera; family Syrphidae; genus Episyrphus; species Episyrphus balteatus. Next base: position 2,883,667 of record NC_079137.1, on the reverse strand, counting down.
CAAAAACATGTAAGCTCATTCAATTGCCCATCATAGTGCCTTGGGCCCGTTATACAAACCTAACAAACCTACCTACACACAGAAGACAGAGAATATTTTGCTATAAATGTATAACGGTATATCCTTTTTGATGGGATAGGAAGTCCATAAACAAATGTTGTTTTGTACTTTTGTTGGGTTCCGTTATAACCCATTCCCTTACTTATACCATTGAGAAAGTTAACCAAATGGAAAATAACTTATGCATGCAGTCCTGATTGAAAAACAATGAGCAGTGATAAGGACTGAAATTGCTTTTGGGTAGGTTTTCGTAGATATATATACTACATAGGTACTCGTAGGGATAGTATAGAGTTTCTCCATCAGGATCTTTCTTTTTTTTTTTCTCCCAAGAGAAGCTTTTACTTTTGTGGTTTTTTTTATATAGGCTTTCTACATACGTACGGTTTGTTCACGGGTAAAATACACCTTATTCCTATAGCATGAAATCAGAGAATTTCCTGTTCGCTATACATGTTGTAAGGTAGTAACTTGTTGGTTTCATTTGCGATATGTTGAAGTTGATGCTTTTGGTGTGCTGCTTGTTTGAGCAGAGAAAGTTAACGTAGCGGAACTTCTCTCATGAGAGTAATACAGATATGAACAGCAACTGTAGAGTAATCGGATGCATTTGCAAAAGAATTAACAATTAGGTTTCAGTAGGAAAAGTTTGTTCGCTGTTTTCGCCGTGATCCTATCAAGTTGATAATTTATATGGGTTCACTATAAGCAAGAAGTTTGTCCATTCGAAATGACGATTTATTTTCAGAAAGTTTTATTTGAGTTTTGACTTTTGAGATAAAATATAAAAAATTTTTTTTATTAATTTGGAATTAGTTTTTCATTCAACAGTAGATTGGGATGGATTTCTATATTTTGGAGATATGTTTTTCGTCGGCGCAGCTTTTTGTTTTATACTTATTGCAACTAAAAATATTTTGCATTAAAAAAATTATATAACATATTGCAAATAAAAAATTTTCTGCATTGAAAAATAAAATCAATGCAAAATGTGTACATTCAATATAAATTTTTTTAATATTCGTCGAATGTCTAACAATTTTGGCTTTTTAACCATACATAAGCTATTTAAACTATAACATTGAAACTAATGAAAGAAAAAATAGTCAAAATTGTAAAAAGTTCAACGAATATTAAACAAATCTTTAATGCACACATTTAGCATTGAGTTTTTTTTTTTTTTCAATGCAGAATTTTTTTTATTTGCAATACAATTTTTTTTTAATGCAAAATATTTTTATTTGCAATAAAATCTTATTTTCAATACAAATATTTTTCAGTTGCAGTAACATTTTTTTTTAATGCAAAATATTAATTTTTAACTGCAATAAATATTTTTTTTAGTGCAAATGTTTTTCTGTAGCAATACTGCAATTTTTTTTCTTCAGTTGAAAATATTTTTTACTTGCGATATAGATACTACTATAGGGCAAGTTTAGGAATTGTAAAAAAAATCGAACTCGAGATATCAATTTTACATGACATTACGATGATGGAGAATGCCAAAAAATGGGTCAGGCAATTCTGTCTGTCAGTCTGTCTGTCTGTCTATGTGTCTGTCTCTATCTCAAGCTGGAGCCCAATTAAGTCTTTTTGGTGATTCCCTAGAGGGGGATTTTGATTTTAAAAAAATATGTGTACAAAAGCAAATAATAAAGTCTGACTTTTGAGTTACCTGCCATAGAACCGTTTTCTTTATTTCGAACTTTCTCATAAATAATTTATGAACTGATTTCAACGAAAATTTTTACACAGAAGCTTTTGAGTAGCTGTAATATTAAAATATCGTAAATATCAGAACCATCAGTTTTGGATTTTTTTAAAAAATTTCAAAATTTTTTGAAGTGAAAACTTCTTTAGTATCGTAGTGATTTGAAACAAGATGAAACGAAAACGCGACACAACTTCAACTTGTTATAACTTTTTTGTTTTAATAGATAGATGTAGATAGGTAATTAAATAAATTATAATTGTACAAAATTTCAATTAATTTCATATTCAAAATTCGGAGATAACGGTAAAAAGATGTTCTTTTCCAACACACGTTATATCTTTTGATCTAGTGCACATACAAATTTGATTTAACTTTAATACGCAAGCTGATAACATAACCTTTTATTTGATATATCACACATAACGGTACGTGCTCTACAAGTTACACAATCTTAAATTGAAAAATTGAAACATACCTCAAAGCACCTGTGTAGATCTGTTGGCGATGACCAGCTACCAGTGTAGGAAGTACCGTAATCTCAATCTGGAAATTCGACATGGTTGACTTTAAAAAATTCTAACTTCTCTTGTAGACATCTTTGAAATAAGATTTATACATCATTATACAAGATGAAACAATAAGCTTTCACATGGTATAAAATTGTTTATAGGTTGTCAAACAAAAAAAAGAGTGTGTGTACACATGTACACGCGACTGAAGTTATACTTCTCATTCAGTATATGTAAATGAATTTCATTTGATATTTTTAATTTCTATTATGAAGTAATTAATCCACACTTAGTTTTTTTTACATTTTTATCAAGTGAACAATAAATTAATTCTTTCATCCTCCTTGCGTCCATGTAGTTTTCAATTTATTCTGTGAAATTTACTCATGTTGTGCGGTTCAGAACGTACGGTATATGGTTAACGAAAGTAAATGAATTGCGCATAAAATTTGCGATATGGTAATTTTATGAGAATTGTGTGTGCTTCAGCACTAGTAGTAGCAATATGGAACTTGCAGGGTTGCTACAAAGCTCAAAAGTTAGCTGAGCTCAGAGCTCAGCTCAAATTTTGAGCTAGCTCACTTTTGAGCTATGTACCATAGCTCAGCTCATTTGAGCTGAGCTGAAAGTGAGCTGAGCTAATGGTTGAGCTGAGCTGTTGGGTGAGCTAAGGTAAAGTGAGCTGAGCTGTGATGGGTGAGGGGATACATTGATTTTTATTTGGAAAGTATAATGAAATATGAAGATATTTTAAACTTTTACAAAACACCATACCTTAAGATGTTTGGTTCTAGTTATTAATTGAATTATTTTAACACATGGATATTTTTATAAATAAAACAGATAATTTTTCGTTATTCTTTTTTCTTGGTTTATTTAATAGTAAATATATTTCTATTTTTTTAGTAAAATATTTCTTTTTTTATCACAAAAAAAAATCCGGTCTTTCGACTTTTTTCAAAATTCCGAGAAAATCGCCTTTGAAAGTTGGGGTAAATTTTTTTTTTCGAAAAATCCCCGAATCTTTGAACGCTCCTGGAAGCTAAACAGCTTGAGAGCAATTTTTGGGAGTGATGCCAAATGATAGCTTGTGTCATGGGCCTACGCTTTGCACATTATCAGATTTTTAAAAAATCGCCTTCCATGTTAAACCACCACATCATGCCCTTTTTTTCAGAATCGTGCCTATTTTTTTTACTTTTAAGTTCTCCCGGTTTGAGAACGCGTGGACCTACAGGGATGAGAGTTGTACCCAAATGTAGGTTAGAGTCCCTGCTTCATTAAAAATTTTATTTTCATTTTCTTCAAAATTCCGCGATATAGGCGTTGGAACGCTTTGATCTAGAGACAGGGGAGTGGTGCCATATGAAAGCTTATATTCTCAGCTACCCGATAGTGGTATAATCCGGTTTTTCGACTTTTTTCAAAATTCCGAGAAAATCGCCTTTGAAAGTTGGGGTAAATTTTTTTTTTTCGAAAAATCCCCAAATCTTTAAACGCTCCTGGAAGCTAAACCGCTTGAGAGCAATTTTTGGAAGTGATGCCAAATGATAGCTTGTGTCATGGGCCTACGCTTTGCACATTGTCAGATTTTTAAAAAATTGCCTTCCATGTTAAACCGCCACATCATGCCTATTTTTTCAGAATCGTCCTTATTTTTTTTTTAACTTTTAAGTTCTCCCGGTTTGAGAACGCGTGGACCTACAGGAATGAGAGTTGTACCCAAATGTAGGTTAGAGTCCCCGCTACCTTTTGGCATCAACATTTTTTTTTTCATTTTCTTCAAAATTCCTAGATATAGGCGTTGGAAGTTGGGGCGCTCACTTTCAGCTCAGCTCAAATGAGCTGAGCTATGGTACCTAGCTCAAATTTGAGCTGAGCTGTGAGCTGAGCTGAAATGTGATCTTTTTGCAACCCTGGCAACTTGCCACATGGAAATTACCACATGCAACTTGCCACATGCAACTTGCCACATGAAACATGTAACTTGCAACGTGTTGTGTGTTTTATGTTTGCCGTACTGCGGCGTACTGCATTTTTAAATACTAAAGTACTGCCTACTCTAAAGGTGAAACGACAGCCCTGATACCCAGGGTGATCGCGTCATAATCCCTTTGACATTCTTGTCAAAAAGTAAATTTTCATACTCACCCTCCCATAAGAAGTATAACTTCAAAAATTGAATTAATAGCATGAGAACATAAAAATAAATGTTTTTTTGCTTTTTTTTATGAAATTTCATCGAGTTTAAAAAATTCTAGCTCTTTTTGTAGATGTCTCATAGACTTAATCGATTGTATATATGTATATGAGCTAAGACAATAAGCTTTCAGATGGTGTAGGTTGTTATAGGTTGTTAGGGAAGAAAATGGATTTAATAGCGTGAGAAGATAAAAATACGTGTTTTTTCGCTTTTCTTGATGGAAATTGATCGAGTTCAAAAAATTGTAGCTCTTTTTGTAGATGTCTCATAGACCTGATCGATATATATATTTTGAGCTTAGACAATACAATAAGCTTTCAGATGATATAAAATTTATATAGGTTGTCATATAAAAAACATGGATTTGAAGGTGATAGAATAAAAATAGGTAGATTTTTTCTATTTTTTTTTTTTTTTTTTTTTGCAAGAAAAATGATTTTTTAAGGTTTCACTTCTACCACGTGTGAATTGCACACATGATTTTTTTTTTTTGAAAACGGTTTGATAATTTTTTTTTGAAATTTTATTTTTATGTGTCGAATAATGATTTTTAAAGAATATAATACCATATTTTTTTTGTTTGAAAATTTTTTGAAATTTTTTATTTAAAAGAAAGTATTTTTTTAAAAATCGGCAAAAAAAAATTTCAAAAATTCTTTGTTATACAAAAATTTGAATGGCATACTCAGTTTGGAGATGTAAACCATTTTAAAGGGTGTTTTTTCGTTTTTTTAAACATTTTCATTTCATATAAAATTACCTAATGAATAAAATAAATTAAAGTTTTTGTTTTCACTGGAGAAAGTGTTCAGCCGCCGAAGTAGAAGTTCTAGAAGGCAAATTGCCGATGAATTTTTCATTTTTCTTAACTGTGTCTGGCAATGGTTTGATGGCCTGTCCGATTGACTTTTTTTAATTTACAATTACTCGAAATTTCACTGCACACATAAAAGCCATATACATAACAACAAAAAAAAAACTCTCTTCAAGAACTTTTCAATGTTACACCGATACAACACAATTTCTCATTCCCCTTTTATTTATATCTTCTGGGTAAGGTGTTAAATTCCAATCTAAGGAACAATTTTAAGAAATAGAATACTCATTTTAAAACCAGAAATTTAATCCAAGTACTCCATTAAGGACTTAAAACCTTAAGGGTTTAACGATTTCCTAACAAAAGGTCAACTTTGATGACTCCTACTCTTACTTTAAAAGTTCTTCAATTTCAAAAAAAACATCTCTTATTTCTAAAAGTTGTATAAGACACATAAATAATTAATACGAAAAGTGGACAAGAATATTGTATCGATGTGCGATGGTTGCATCATCCTCCAATCTCATTTACAACAAAATTCACCTAATTAAACATTTATCCCTTTCGGGGGCTTTTACTTTTGTCTTCTTTTGTTTTTTCTTAACTAAAAACGCAAATTGTGTTTTGAGAAATAAAATATTCTCGTATATTTTTCATGTCAACAACACTTCAAATTATTATATCAACCTATTATTTTTCGGAAACGCAAAACTTCACGAAAACAATGTAAGACATCTGTTACCAGTGCGAAAATTAGGTTCTTCTATAAGAAACACGCAAGGTCATTATGATATACATACAGACACTCTTACCCGTTCTTCATCTTCTAATTAATCAAACAATTTAGTTCTAATGATACTTTGGACTCATTAAATCCCACTCGCTAAAGAGAGTCTCATGATTATAGGAGTGTTATAGTATACACCATATCGTGTGTATAGCCCAGCTGTCGTCGTCGTCGTCTTCGTCCAGAGCTAGCCAAACTTATACCCCTACTATACTCTCAGTCTTTATCCGTGGTTGTTGCTGTTTCTTGTGTCGAAAGGTGGTTATAGAGGGTTCCTGAAGGAGTTTTCTTATTAATTAGCAGGATTAATGTCCTATGTTTTACAGACCTGTCGCAATACAACTCCTCCCATTTATCCCAACCAGGAGCAAAACTAATGAGCTAGAGATTACATGGCGCTTATAGTTGTTGCGAAATTGAATCCTTTGACAGACGACAGGATAAACACTTTATTTTATTTTTTTTGGGTAGAAAAAAATAAAATGCACGACTGGGGCCGCACGTACTTGCTCTTGCAGTTCAAAGCACTTTTATGTTAGCTTACTTGTAGGTTATTAGAGCTGCCTCTATATACATTTTTAAGAAATTTGGTTGATGTAGGGGAAGAGCCGGCATGGAGGCCAAATGTTAGTTAAATACAATCTTTTTTTATTTGACGTGACTTTTTTGAGCAAAACTAAAAACACAGTTTTACTGCAATTACTTTGAATATTACGTATGCAAAATTTTATCAAAATCATTAGAGCCATTTTTGAGAAAATTGCAACAACTCCATAATGATGTACGGGAAGAGCCGACATCCGCGATTTAAAAAAATGTAAAGACTATATTTCCACTATCCGTATTTTTTGAGAAAAACTAAAAACGCAGTTATGTTAGAACTATATACAGCATCACGTGTGTTAAATTTAATTAAAATCGTTAGAGCCGTTTTTGAGAAAATTGCAATAACTCGAAAATTTTGTATGGGAGGTATACGTTCTAAGCGAGATATTAAAAAACAAAAAAAAACCAACCTTGGAAATTACGAAAAAAACATCCATACCAAATTTCAAGAAAATCCGTCCACCCGTTTAGGCTGTAGCTACTTGTACAGATGGACGCACGGACGCACCGACGCACCGACGCACAGACCGACGGACGTCATGACGAAACCCACTTTTTTGGGCTTCTCCATCATCGTAATGTTAGTTTTGATTAAAACCTCGAATTTTTTTTTTGACACGAAACCAATACTTGCCCTATTGAGCAAGTAAAAAGAGTGTTTTCCTGGGTAATCCCATTTATACAGAGCGAGAGAGGATATAGAAATAATAGCTGGCAAAAGATTTGATGAGAAAAACGAAGAAGAACGAAAAAAAAGTGGCTATAAGATGATGTAAGTCCGGGTGTTTAATATTCTTGACAGACGGTTAGAGTGGTTGTTGGTAAGACATTTGAGTGCTGTTGAGGAGATTCTACTTCCGCATCACACGAAAAATATAAAGATGAGTCGGATTAATTTGAAGTAAATTAGGAAAATGTCAAAATGTCCATTAAAACGATCAGTTGAAGTAAAGTGTCTGTATACACACAACACACATACCGAAGAAAGGTAGGGAATGTTACAAAAATCCTTATTTTATTTCTTGATTGAATAGGATTAGGCGTGTGAAAGTAAAGGATCTTTTATTTATGCCTAATATTTTCTGCTACATCATAAACCATCTACATTTTCCATGAAAAGATGAAAGATTTTTAGAATTCCAAGATAAAAATACTTTTTTTTTACTTACGACTGATTTACATTATTTCTTGTTGTTTAGAGATAAAAAGTAGAAAATAACTTTTTTTTTTTTTTTGTTCTGAGAAGTTGGAATTAAAATTTTCTGCCTTCTATTTTGTATGAAGAAGAACTGAACTTAATTGAAAATGAAAAAGTTTTGTAATTTATCAAACTTAAATTTATTTTATGAGCCTACTTCTTATTCTCTGTGTTGTGTATAATTTTAATTATAAATTAAAATGCCTTCAGTAAAGGAATCATTTGGGAGTTGTGTTGTGTGATATCAGTTGAGTATGTTTGTTTGCATTTTAAAGTCATTTGCTTAAAAAAGTAATTAAAAATACTTTTGGGTTTTTTGGCTTCGAAAATGTTTGTTAAAGTTATATCATAAAAAATGTTGTAAGAAAGTAAATTTATTGAAAAATTCAAACAGAGGATAGCAAAAGTCATCCACTGAAAGGTTCGAGTTATCCATTGATATACACAGAGGCGGCGCTAGACCAAAATGAGGCGTGTGCTAGAATAAATTTTCGGGGCTCCTGAGAAAATGAATTTGGACTATGATTTTGAAAAAAGTATCAAATCTTCCTTAAAAGTTCAAGTTCAAAATTGTAATAACAAACTTAAGACAAAACGTTTCATTTCAATGTAAGCCCTGTTCCTTTGGGAGGTGGCAAAGTACTACTAGTAGTTAACTAGCGATTTCCAAGACAGTAGATGATAGTACTAGATTAACCAAAACATCTACTATTAGAAGACTACCACTTCCAATGGAACAGGGCTGTAGATGAAAAACAAAATACACGACTCGATCTCACGAACTTTTTCTTAAGTTTCAGATTGCTTTAATTTTTGAAACTTTTTATATAAATAAGATTTTTTGTTAAATGTTCTAAAACGTACATATTATCAAAAAAAAAATTAATTCGTTCTTCAAATCAAACAAAATAACAAGATCTAGAATGAATTTCAGCAATTTGATTTCTTTTTTTAGGGTGCGTTTTTAGAAAATCGTTTTTCGGAAAAAAATTATTTTAAGTAAAATTGATATGAAATTTTTATCTATAGGTACATTCCAAATTTCAGAAAATTAAATGCAAAATTTTCTAAAATTTGACTATTCAAATAAAAAATAAAAATCAAACTTTCATCATCAAAATATAGAAACTAATAAAAACTAACACTTGATTGCTTTTTCATAAAATTGTTAAAGTAATTTTTGAGTAAATTGTACTTTCAAAAATTGGTACAATATAATATAGCTATTTATTTTAATGTAGAAATTCTTGTTTTCGTCAGTTTGTTCTCGGTTTCTTTTTTAGAATATAAGAATATCAATTGAATTACCAATTGAAAAAATGGAATAAATCCATCTCACCTAATTGTTGGCAAAACGCAAAAAACTGCACAACTTCTTTATTTGATGGTTCTAAGGATGTGGTTAGGCTAGTCTCACGTTAGTCTTAAAATTTGAAAACTTACACTTTTCAAACAACCTGTGATATAGCTGAGTGCCATTGCTATATTAAAATAAAAAATTAAAATTTATCAGTAGGAAGAAGGAAATAAGGCCGGGATTTGTTTCATTCTTTAAACTATTGTTTTTTTAAATCACTTGTATATATAATTTCTATTAGGCCGTGTGTGAATTGCGTTAAATAGTTAACATCGTGTAAAATTTTTGACACTATTGAGGTGAACAAAAAAATGTATTGTTTAAAATTTGTTCTGCCTTTTTTCTGCCATGATACTCCTTTTTAATAAAAAAAAAAAAAAAAAAAACAAAACCATCTGCAAAAAAAAATTAACTCAAATTTAACCAGGTCCCAGAGCCCAATAAATTTTTAACAGCTGAAAATTTTTTATTCACCTCCATAGTGTCAAAAATTTAACACATTTAACTATTTAACGCAATTCACACACGGCCTTAGAAATTCGTTTTTTTTTCTTTCTTTTATATAGAGACAAGATTTACATCAAAATGTAATTTTAGGAATACTGAGGACTTATTGCTTCTTTTAATTGGTGATTCAATTTTGCTTTTGAGTTGATGAAGAAGAGACCGGAAAAAACCAAGGAGGCTCTCCCTGCTAAATACAGGAAGATATATAAGAAATTGAAATTGTTTTTGTTGATGTTTGCTTTTCTCATAAAATTTTTTTTTACGAAATAACTGATAAATACATAAATTATTTGCATGTTTGTTTGAGCAAAATTTTTGATTTAAATCGGGTTTTTAAAGTTTGGTGGATTGTAAATCCGTCCGTATTTTGAAACATAAATGAATTAGTAAAATGTGTTCGAATACGGAATTTCGAACAGCGAAAATTTGAAAATTCCACTGAATAAAATGGTCCTTTTTAATCATTAAATTGGCGGCGGAAAACAGAAATGTTCTTAAGTCCTTAACAAAGTGTTTAAATTGGTAGAAAGTGTGAAAAATCAGTTTATATAAATTGCGAGCGTAAGCGAGCAAAGAATTTTTTTTAAGGGAAATAAAGTTTACCCATTCTTAAGCTTTACAAAAAATTAATTCATTCAATTTTAAATACCTATACAAAATTGAAAAATAGAAAAAGGAAAACAAAAAAAACAGTTTTTATCACTTAGATTTTATAACAAAAAATGTATTCATTTCATTGAGTTTTAAATTAGTTGGGAATTTTAAAAGCAAAAATTTAGATAATCCAAGTTGCTTGGCAAACTAATTATCTGCTTCACTTGAGAAAAAAAAAACAATAATCTTAAATTGTTTAATTTATTTTTTCTTTCCTACTTTTGCAAAAAGTGGCCAATGTATGCTTCGACTCATCTCAATGCAATAATGGAAATCGAGTGGAAACAAGCCAATTTCAATTATTTGATTGTTTTGAATAAAGAGAAGAGACATGGTTTTTCAGATTTTATTATTTCTGAGACATTTTCATTTAGCGCCTGCGGGGCCCCTCTAAGCGCGGGGCCGTGTGCGGGGGCACACTCCGCACACCCCTTCCGCCGCCTCTGGATATACAAGTTAATCGATATTTTCCAATTTTTATCAATATTTTTCAAACTATGTGTTTAGCTAAGAAGCCACCACCTTTATAGCTAGGAAAAGTACTCATACGCCACAGTGTACATAGAAATAAACAAATAATTTTGTATGCAAAATTATATTTTATCAGTTCTTTTGCACATCAAAACTGGTTATATTTCAGTGAACAATAACTTTAAAAATAATAAAAATGCCTTTTTTTTAGATTAAAAAAAAGTACTCATACACCAGAGTGTACATACGAATATAAAACATATTTAGTGTGTAAAATTATATTTGATCAGTTCTTATGCTCATCAAAACTGGTTATACTTCAGTCAGCAATAATTTTGAAAATAATAAAAATTCCTTTTTTTAAATTAAAAAAAGTACTCATACGCCACAGTGTACATACGAATATAAAAGAAATTTACTATGTAAAATTATATTTCATCAGTTCTTTTGCTCATCAAAATTGGTTAAACACCAGTCAACAAAAATTTTAAAAATAATAAAAATGCTTTTTTTTTAGATTAAAAAAAAAGTACTCATACGCCAGAGTGTACATTCGAATATAAAAGATATTTAGTGTGTAAAATTATATTTTATTAGTTCTTATGTTCATCAAAACCGATTATACACCAGTCAACAATAACTTAGGGTGAGAGGTGGGAATAATTCGCCTTATCACTGCGGCCAACAATAACTTAAACAAAATAAAAATAATTTTTTAGATTAATACAAAAGTATTCATACGACACAGTGTACCTACAAATATACAAATAATTTACTATTCAAAATTATATTTTATCAGTTCTTATGCTCATTAAAACTGGTTAGGTATACTTCAGTCAGCAATAATTTTAAAAATAATAAAAAATCCTTTTTTTTTAATTAAAAAAGTACTCATACGCCAGAGTGTACATAAGAATATAAAAGATATTTAGTGTGTAAAATTATATTTTATTAGTTCTTATGTTCATCAAAACCGATTATATACCAGTCAACAATAATTTTTATTAAAAAAAAAACATCGACGGCACATCAATTTATCATCCTTAGAGAGAGAACGATTTAATTTAATTTTATTTCAAAGGTTTACGTTTAATTGGATGCCTTTCATTCAAGCTAAAAAAAAAAATTTTTGCCATTCTACACATTTGGTTTTTTTTTTTTAATTTTTTTATGGTTAGCCTTCCTCAGCTGACCAAAAATATTTGAAAAAATCCCCATCAGGGATGGCATTAATTGGAATTTAAAGGACTCATAGAGCAAATACACCGTTTTTGAATCGGCTGACGCGACGTGCTGACGTAGCTCAATTGATATCCGATTCAATTTGCAGTTTCTTTTTTTTTTATTGTACAGGTATTTGATGATGCACATAGTTTTTTATGGTTGAAGGTATCTAACAGGGAATGAAACAACTCATATTTTTGATAGTAAGGTAGATCATAGGCTTTACCATGTGTGTGAATTTTCATATGGCAATTTTAAAGGGTGTTTTTTTTTATGCAGGATTTTATTATTTTTTTTCTTGATATAAAACAACATTGAACAAAATTATAGCTATGATTATTTCTTATTTAGTTTAATCTTGGCGTCAAGGCTTAATAAAACATGGGCTACTATAATCCAAGAAAAAAACACCCTGTAAATGGAAATTTTACTTTGTACTTAATAGGAAATGAATAAAAATAGAGGGGGGGTAAATGTTGTATGTATTCATATTCGAATAAAACTTTTGTGCAGCTTATATTCTTGTATAAATAAATAAATATTTATTGCACAGAGATAAATTCATATAATAAATACAAATTGCAAATTGGTCCAAAAAAGGCCGACTTGTGATTTTACATTTTTCCACATGCCTGAGTATAATTTCCATTAGATAAAATTATTCTTGTTTGAAAAACAAATATTAATGTTTAATCGAATAAAATGATTTTATTTAAAACAAAACAGAAATCAAGCAAAAAAAATAAAACCAGAATTAAAGAAACCAAATTAAATTATTTTGTAAACCAAATTTTAAATGAAATTTTTGATTCAAATTGCAAAATTAATGACAAACAGATACAAACAAAATTAAATGAATTTTATTCAAAAATTCTTTTAAAAATCACTCAGCCTTAAAGTTAATCTTTTTGAAACAAAATTACACAAAGCCTCTCTAACTCCGATTAAAGTTGAAATTCTTAAGTTCTTAAGAGCGCTGTAAACAAAGTAACTACAACAACAATAACATCGCATTGATTGAAAGACAAAAAATTGAAAGCAAAAAAAAAAACTGTGACAAGTTCTTAAAGTGATTCATTTAAGATAATGATTGCAAAAAAAATAAAGAAGAAAGACATAGCCCTACAGTTAGTATTGGTAGAATTCTTCCTTTTCCAATACTTCGTTACAAAAGATTTTCAAAGGATCTTTCTTTGTTTGGGAGGATTGTTGCTATGGTATTTAAAGCGGATGACTAGACATCCATCTATCGTTTGCAAATGGATTCTTTTTCTTTTGTCGTCATCTCGTTGTCATTGTTGTCGTATACTGTTGATGGTACTTATTGTTTTTGCTTCCGGTTTTTTTTTGGAAGGTAAGAGGGTTTTACTTTTTTTGGAATTTTATTGAGTTGTTTGGGTTGCCTTAAGCAATGAAATTTGTCCCACACACACGTTGAAAGTTTTTTTCTTTTATTTTTATTTAAAAAAAATTCGAAAACCAAGAGAAAAAAAAATAAACGAGAATTGTTATGTCATTGTTTTCAATTTGTTGCTTACTTAGTTTTTTGTGATGTTTTACATATTATTGGCGTACTTAGTAAAAACAAAGAAAAAAACAAAACATGATAATAAAAACCAACACAAGCCTTAAGCTGATTTTTTTTTTGTTTTATTTACCTATATTTATTATTTGTTTGTTTTAGCTTTTTTTTAAGGGAACGTGTGTTGGTTTATATGTTTAGCCTTTTCTGCTTGCGAGATATGAGTTTTGGATTTTATTTAACGAACCAGTTTGACAAGCTCTGGTATAGGATTTGAGTTTTTAATGAAGAGCCCATTTAATTAGTTAAAAAAAAATTAATGAAAATAACGCGCGTTACTTTTTTAAATGACATATGTACGTCACTTTTGAAAATAACACGAATCATTTTTTAAAATAGCGCGCAACAATTTCGAAAATGGCTTAAATCACTCTTGATGCGTGTCACTTTTGAAAAAGAAGCGTGTTACTTTTGAAATGGCGCTTGTTACTTTTGAAATAACGCGCTTCACTTTTGAAAATGCCGTGCATCACTTTTGAAAATGATGCACTCAATTTTAAATTGACGTGTGTTACTTATGAAAATAGCGCTCGGCACTTTTAAAATAACGCGTCACTTTTGAAATAAGTGTCACGTTTTAAAAAGAAGCGTGTTACTTTTGAAATGACACGCGTCACTTTGGGAAATGCTGTGCATCACTTTTGAAAATGACGAACTCAATTTCAAATTGACGTGCGTTACTTATGAAAATAACGCACGTCACTTTTGAAATAACGCGCGTCACTTTTAAAATGAGACACGTCACTTTTGAAATAAGTTTAACTTTTGAAAAAGAAGCGTGTTAATTTTGAGATGACGCTCGTCACTAGAGATGAGCAAAAAATCACGACCTGTGATTTTTAACCTGTGATTGACAAATCACTATCACTACCTGTGAACAGTCTTCAAATAACCTGTGATTACCTTAACCGTGAATTGGAAATTCACTTTTTACTTTACAGTTCGCACTTAGCACAAATAGAGCATTTTCCCTGAATGTCATTTTCGACAAGTTTGTTTAGGTTATGGCGTTATTTCTCTCACATAGATCAATCATAAAAAAGATCTCTTTGTTTGAACTTTACACTAGAAGTGAGGCAAAATTTTTTGTCAAAAGTGAATTTAAGTGCATTTGCGGGTTCAAAACAATTCCCTTTTATACAAGAACTGTTGTAAAAAGTTATTTTTTTCAAAATCACAAGTCAAAAGTCATTTTCAATGCGTTTTCAAGAATTCAGCGTAAAATAATTCACGTTTGCACTTGACCTGTTGCAAAAATTTATTTTTCCAAAATCACAGGTCAAATGTCATTTTCAATGCGTTTTCCGCGTAAAATAATTCACGTTACACAAGTGCATTGGAAATTCAAATTATTACCTGCGATTTTTCAAAACAGCTTTTTCAACAGTTCTTCATTAAACGTGAATTGGTTTGACTGGAATTCACGCAATAGCTTTGGAATTTTTTTAACCCGTGATTTTTCCCAAAACAACTTTTTAACAGTTCTTGTTTAAACGTTTATTGATTTGACTGCAATTCACGCAAATGTTTTTGAATTTTTTAACCTGTTATTTTTCACAACTTTTGCAACAGTTCTTTTGTAAAGGTGAATTGTACTGACGGAATTCACGCAAATGCTTTGGATTTTTTTTACCTGTGATTTTTCCCAAAACAACTTTTAAACAGTTCTTTATTAAATGTGAAGTGGTTTGACTGGAATTCACGCATTCGCTTTCCAATTTTTTTTTGACCTGTGATTTTTCCCAAAACAACTTTTGCAATAATTCTTTTGTAAACGTGAATTGTTTTGACCGGGATTCACGCAAATGTTAAGGATTTTTTTTAAACCCGTGATTTTGTTCAAAATAACTTTTGCACCAATTCTTATGGAAACGTAAATTTAAAGCTAAATTCACGAAAATGCATTGAAAATTACTTTTGACCTTGGAAATAAATAGCTTTTGCAACAGTTCCTGAGTAAATGTGAATTGTTTTTACCGGAATTCCCGCACGTTGGTAAAATTAATGTTTTGTTTAACCCTTACAAACACGTATGGCTCCAGAAGAATCACGGTTTGTTTCATTGTTTCAAATACACTCGTATTTAAGCTTCATTAGTACTTCCTACGTAAAAAATCGTAAAGAAATGTGTATATTGGAAAATACAAACGTTAATAATGCTACGTGTAATTTTTTCTTTTTTTTTTGGGATTTTCATAAAAAAAATTGAAATCACGATTAAAAATCACAGGTTACAATCACCGTGAATTCAAAATCACAGTCACAGGTATAATTGTAATTAAAAATCACGACTTAGCTCATCTCTACTCGTCACTCTTAAAAATGCCTCGTTTCACTTGAAAATGGTGCGCATTACTTTTGAAAATGGCAAGTAACACTTTTGAAATGACGTGTTCCAGTTTTGAAATAACGCGTTACTTGGTTCATAATATTGCCAACAAGATAGACCTTCACTTTGAGTTTTTTACACACAGATTTTGTAACTCACAAATTTTAGCAGACTAGCAGGGGTTCAACTCTGGTTCAACCATGTTTAATAGTACAATATACTATACATAGTATAGTACCTTGAACCAGAGCTATTCAAACCAAACCTTTACGAACAATTTTCAACACACATAAATACTTTCACATAAGTCATTATCACCTTTTCCTTCAAAATATTCTCAAATCCTAACAACAATTATTGAACTTGAAAGAGAAAAAGAGAGAAAGAGTTAGCACGAGAGACATTTAACCAAAGAAATTGTGGAATTTGTAATAATTTATTTTTTCTTTAACTTTATTTTTTTTTGTGTGGGATTTTTCTCGGCTGCCACAATGCAAAGATTTTTGGTTTGCTAGCAGAGCACTTCTGGGTGAAAAGCGAGGTTGACATCACAAGGATTAAGTCCCACAGAAGGGGTTTTACTTTTTATTTTTTTTTTTTTTTTTCTGTTCTGTTTGGTCTTGTTCTTTTTGTGCTTTCCTTATATTCTGATCCTGGGTGTTGTGTGTGCGAATTTGCTATTTTACCCAAAACCACAAATTGAAAATACTGAGCGACATTTATTTCGCATTTCCGCAACTAAAAAAGATTCTTAGGAATTTGTGCCATGCCGAACGGTTTCGTCCTCGAACCCCGCACCTTCTTAATACTGCAATAGTATAGGGGGCTTTTGGTTCTTTAAGTTCATCGTCATCTTTGTAGTAGAGTCTTCGTCGTTTTTCGTTTTCTATGTCGTTGGTAGTCGTTTCGTTTCGTTTTGTGTAAAAAGGATGGCATCCATAATTCACATGTTCGTGAAGTAAATATGCATTAGAGAAGTGAAGGCAACAAAAAGGGGGAGCGTCTTGACACAAAGTATAATAATTGCCAACTAGGGATTAAAGGAGAAGAGGTTTTCCTTTTGGCGCCGCGCACACAACTACTACAACAACTGGCAAAGAAATAAGAAACTAAAATCCCAAACTAAAATAGGAAGGAGCTACTCAACTTTTGTATATGGTGTCGTTTTGGTATGCCATGCTCTTTCCCTAAAACCTAGGAATTTATTACCCCGATGACACTCGGAGTAAAATTAATTTCTTGGCAAGTGAGCTCAATCGTCGACAAAACGAAACCAAGGCAGCGTGGCGTCTTAGTCGTAGTCGTCGTATTCGTCGGCAGCCAAAGGCGATGGTAGCGGCCCGCGGCGGTAGGTGGCAGTAGTAGGATAAATGCGTTGTTATGATGAAGCGAGAAAGAATAGTTAAGAGAAGGAGAAAGAAGAAGAGATTCAGATTTAATGGTTGTCGCTTTTATGTGCTGCATTTGATTTAATTTAGTTTTGGATTATATTATAAAGAAAGGGGTTTAAGGGGGCTGTGAAGAGGTGGAGTAAATTCCACCAAAAGAAAGTTGCTGAAATAAACCGTGTGAATGGAGAATACCCGAAAGATACTAAATTATATTAAAGTAGTTTTTGTTGTTAGTTTAAAAGCAAATTTAAATACAAATAATATGCTATTTTATTTGATAAGATAAAAGATAAGTTTTTCATAATTAAATATTTGCATTTAAAGTTTGCATTAAAGAATTTTTGTGACAGGTTTTAACTAGTGACTTCAAAAAAAAAAACCTTAATTTTCAATTATTCATGTTTGTTCTCTCATATCTTCTAAACTACTTATGCTCGTTAGACAATTGAGATGTCTTAAGAATCATCTTGATTTTTTCCTGATAATAGGCTATAAAACACTATCTTATATCGTCGGCTTAGAGTTTAAACCTGCTAACTCCACTTTTACACTCGTGACAAAATTGTTAAAAAATAAAATATTTCTAAATGTTTGAATTAATTCAAGCCAGCATAAAGCTATTCCTTAGATTTCATACTATTAAATGTAGAAGAATTGATAAGATTTGAAAGCTTTTTGTATTTTTAATCAATTTTTGAAATCATTTTTATGTGGAGTTAGTAGTTGGGAGTTAGCAGGTCTACACTCTAAGCCGACGATATGACGATATTATCTCCTTCGGAAGGGTTGAGTGGGGAATTTTTTTTGATTAGGATGAAGAATCTACTCTGCTTAAAAATATGCATCGATGTCAAAAATTTTCAAAGCCTATCTCCTTTTAAAACACTTAATAAATCACAATTGTATTCAAGACAGTCTTAATCTTAACCCAAAATTATAAACACAATCCCCAAATTATAAGTCAAATTGGAATGGACCTTATACCTTTATACAGTCATTGAAAAACAACAAACACATTAAGGTCACAACACACCACTTAACTAAAGAAGATATAGGTTAGGTATGGTCTTCATATTCATCTTTCAAATCCATTATACCAAGAAAATTTCCGATTAGGATAATGTTGGTGCGGTCTACTAAGACAAAAGCTAATTATACATATATATGTATAAAGGACTGGTGCTGAGCGACTGACCTACCTCAACAAACTTATATGGAAGTTATGTGGCTATGTCGACGAAGGAGGTACACACACAATATTATTATTATATTCTCGTCACATGTCTCACAATAACAACAACAACAACAACAAAACAAATGTCAAGGTATTATAGCAAACGGGATAATAATGCGTATTGTATATAGGTGTAGATTCTATACGTACAAGTAAGGTAGAAAACAATAATTATTATTATCCTTAAAGCAAAATGAACAGAGGAACCATTATAGTTTGTTCGGTCATACACTAAGAGTTAATCCTGATTGTACTAGGTATATACCTATTTTGAGTGAATTGGAATAATTTTAAGATGAAGTGAAACATATTATAATTTTGTTGGATTTTGTGAAATTTGAATTCTAAGATTTAGGCTTTAAAACGGTTTTGGTAATGAAGAAACATATTAAAATTAAAATATGTATGCAGTTAAAAATTATGTTATTTCCAAAGTTTAGCTTTGGTGAGAAATTAATGTTTTTTTTTTTGTATTTAAAAAAGGATTTTATTTCTTTATGCGAACTTTTAATAAATCAAAGGCTCAGGCAAAAAAATTACAATTTTTGTCAGATTTTTGAGAAAAAATTAAGGTTAACCCCTTGCCAAAAAAAAAATCCATTTTTAAAAATTCCTCCAAATTCATCGAGTGAGACATCAAAATAAAGGTCTTTTTAAGCTCTATTCATAACTGAAAGCTAAAAGTTTCTTGGAGGTCTTTTTCCTGAGATATTCCGGTGAGAAAAAATGAGAAAAAAATCCATTTTTAAAAATTCCTCCCAAAATATCGAGTGAGACATAAAAAAAAAGGTCTTTTTAAGCTCTATTCATAACTGAAATCTAAAAGTTTCTTGAAGGTCTGGTTCTTGAGATATTGTCATCCAAAGTTTTTTTTTCGTTATTTTCCTTACATTCCGAAGCCGATATCTTTTGACCAAAGTCTCGAAACAATTTTTGGTTTACAGATATGAGTTCACAGTGAACAGAACTATGCATTTCGGTTCAAAAATTACAAATTTATTTTTTTTTTTTCAGATTTTTTAGAAAAAATCAAGGTCAACCCCTTGCCCAGAAAAAATCCATTTTTAAAAATTTCCTCCAAATGCATCGAGTGACACAATAAAGGTCGCTTTAAGCTTAATTCATAACTGAAAACTAAAAGTTTCTTGGAGGTCTGGTTCCTGAGATATTGCGGTGAGAAAAAATGCCAAAAAAAATCCATTTTTAAAAATTCCTCCCAAATCATCGAGTGAGACATCAAAACAAAGGTCTTTTTAAGCTCTATTCATAACTGAAAGCTAAAAAATTCTTGAAAGTCTGGTTCTTGAGATATTTCCAACCAAACAAATTTCCTCCACATCTCAAACGCCTTTCCTTAGGTATGATAATTGAAAACAAATTTTTTGACTTGATTAATCTTAAATTTCTAAACTGTTCTCAAGTGAATATAAGCTTAAAAATTACCCAACCATAATAACACCATCAACGATTAATGGCAACTTCAGCATCTGTCATGCGAATTCCATTACCGACACTCGTTTTTTTGTTAAAAGGTTCTCTCACTCTCTTCTGGTAACTTACTATTGCCGTTTGTTATCCCTATAACAACCATTCACACATACACAAACTTGTATACAAAAATTTTATACATACATACACCTTAGATATAGCCAAAGTAATCCTCATATTGACTTGGCTGAATCAAACGAGTTAAGCAAACATCGATTTATCTGTAATCTTGCTGCTTGCTAATGAAATACTTCCTCTGAGATATACCATATAGCAATGTTATATATGCAGACATCCATCAGGCTTATAGTATAGAACCAGATTTTAGATGCAACCTAGAGGCACCATCGCACCACACCACACGAACAATACGAATCGAGGTTAATTCCTTTGATCAACATCATGTAGACGTTTTTCATTCATGAGATGGCCAAGAAATACAAACACGCACACAAATATGTAGATATAAATACCTATAGGCACACACACACACAAACTATACGTATATCCTTCACTCACACAAGACCCTCAGAGGAATAGAAATTAGAATTGATCGACTCTGTGTATAAGGGAGTGCGTGCAATTGCATCAATTACCGCACCAACAAGGATCTGATGAACTATTTGCCCAAAGTATGTTCTTCTATCGCATATTTATGTAAGGACAAGAGTGTGTAGTCTTGGTGTTGAACATGCACATCGTTATCGTGGTCATTGAGTGTAATAATGGGAAAATTTAGAAATGTCCAGAATTAGGTATAAGAATAAAATGAATTATCGTGTGTGTGTGTGTGTGTGTGTTCTGAAAATCTACACTTATTTGCGGTGGTCGGTTGTTGAAGGAAAACTTTGGATAGAATTCTTGCGAGTATAATGCAGAGTTGTTTGAGTTTGTTTTTAGTAGGTATAGGAAAAACCACAGTCTTCCGAGTATTATATGAGATGGAGATTTCTATTAAACTCTTTATATTATTCAGAGAAAACCATAATTTGTTTTCAGAAGTAGGTACGGTACATACTTTTATTTTGTCCAACAAAAACAATTCTATCCTAAACTTGACGAAGATGAAAAACAATATGTCGTCAAAAGTCATGTTGAATGACAAATTGTTATTAGAAGGCACTAAAAATATGTTTAAAAAAAAAGTTAAAAAGCTTTGTTTTTTGTACTTTGACTTTTCTATTGAAAAATACGTATTCCTTTCTTCCTAAGACCCAGAACTGACTTTTTACTAAAAATGTAAATTTGTAAATGAATATTTTCGTTTAATATTGTATTTAAGGGCTGCCAATTTTGTTTTAATGATCAAAACCATCTTGAAAATGTAAATGTATAATTTTTTCTTCTATAATTTATTATATTCGTTCACTCTGGTGTATACGTAATATTTTACTCAGTGCATTTTCACTTTCGCGTAATTTTCTTAATATTTTTCTTTTAATAAATAACAGGTTATGAATGATTTTTTATTTTCAACGCAGGATAATATGAGGATAGTTTTGGAAGTGAAGATATAACCAAAATTTGACTAATGAATACGGAATTTTCCAAATAAGATTTAAATTGGCTCTTTTCAAATTTGAAATTGGTATGGGTAATTATCGAATTCAGTCTTGTCGAAATAAGCTATAAAGTGGTTTAATGCTGTTTTATAGCCTGGAACCGTGCATTTCTCTGTTCTATGGTTTCCTTTTTACTTGTTTTATAGGACAAGTTTTGGTATAAGACCGTGAGGCTTAAAATTTGTTTCGATTTTTTTTTTCGTACACAATTGGAATTTTAAGTAGGTATACGAATCTCTTTTTAAGATCATTGAGGGCCAATTTTTCAATAGTCAGATAAACCTCAGGTAGAGCTTCTTCCTAGGAATAAAAGTTTTTTTTATATCGACATTTATTCTTCTGATAGTCTAACTGACTATTGAAAAATCAGCGCTTAATTCGGTAAATACCAAAAGTTCAGAATTGACAAAACCAAAAAACCTATCAAAACCATTACTTTTTTAATGTCTCGAGTGACATAAATTGACAAATTAAAGCCTATTATTGTAATAATGAAAATTTGCTTTTCACCTCTTGCCTCTCTATGGCTTTCACAGCTTCATAACACAGCATGAAAACATCAACCAAAACATTTGCGTCTTAAGCCCTTTTTTTCTTATTTTGAATACTTAAAAAAAAAGTAAAAAAAAACAGTACGACACATTTCAAATGCGAAATAAATATGTATAAAGCCAAACATATCAACAGAAAAAAGTATTTTTCAGCTTTTTTTTTTATTTCTAGCCTGAAACTTAACAAATTTGAAGTTCGAACAGATCAGAACAGCACAAATTCGTGAAAACTGTGAGAAAATAAAATGCACGACTGGGGTCGCACGTACTTGCTCTTGCAGTTCAAAGCACTTTTATGTTAGTCTACTTGTAGATTTTAGAAGCTGGATCTAAATTTTAAAAAAATTGATATTGGGGAAGAGCCGACATTTAAGGCAAAATTTTGTTAAATGAAAAAAAAATTTTTTTTGTTATTTGACTTTTTTGAGAAAAAAAAATTCAGTTTTATTGCCGCTGCTTTAAATATTACGTATACAAAGTTTAGTCAAAATCGTTAGAGCCGTTTTCGAGAAATTCGTAATATCGTATTTTTTTGTATGGGAGGTATACGTTCTTAACGAGATATAAAAAAACAAAAAAAAACATCTATAAGAATTCCATAAAAATCATCTGTACCAAATTTGAAGAAAAACCATCCAGATGGACGCACAGACGCACGGACGGAATTGCGGGAACCACTTTTTCGGAATTCTCCATCATCGTAATGTTGGTTTTGATTAAAACCTCAATTTTTTTTTCGACACGAAACCAATACTTGCCCTATAGAGCAAGTAAAAACAAGATCAGAAAAGTACAAGTTCCTTTTTTATAGGGTTGATTTTATCAGTTTTGAAAATTAAAATAAAAATATATTTCACTTAAAAAATGTACCTCCCACACAAAATTTTTGAGATATTGCAATTTTCTCGAAAACGGCTCTAACGATTTTGATTAAATTTAGTGTACATAATGGTTTAAGCTATTCTAATTAAAATGCGTTTTTTGTTTTTCTCAAAAAAATTGGATAGTGATAATAAAGCGTTGCCATTTTTTTTGCGAAAACTGACATTTTGGATATTTACGCATATTTTGTTAATGGATTAACCGATTTTATTCAAACTATACACACTGATATTTCTTATCATTTGCAAGGATTGTGTTTATTCGAATTTTCAAAAAAAAAATGGAAACAATTTTTTAAAAATGTTTGTTCATGATTTTTTTTTTTAATTTTTTTTCAGATTCTCGACCAGAACTGGATCGTTAAAATTCATCAGTTGGTAAGTTAAAGTTATATTTGATGTAAATTTTGTTTATAAGAACAAGAACGTGCGACACAGTCGTGCATTTAATTTGTATTAAAAAACTACAAGAAAAAGAAGTATCATACAAAATCTTATGTGGCAGAGAAAAAGAGTTTATATTCAGCAAATGGGTCTAAATTTTTTTTTTCGAAAAACTTTTTTCTTAAAATAAGAAATTAAATGAAGCACTGTTTTGAAGAACAGAATTAGGTATTCATAAAGTTCTTTTTGTCATTTGAAAAACGAATTTACATATATTTTTCTTTTTTCTTATTAAAATATGTTTGAAAGTTTAAACAATTTTCGAATAGCAAAAATTATGTTTTAATGCAATTTATTTCTTCATTTATATTTATATATAACTTTCCATAATACATATTATCAATAAACGAAAGAAAAAAAGGAAATTTGAAATCTTTAAAAAAAAACACATAAAAAAGATTACGCATACGCCCGAGTGTACCAATTTTTCCCAACTGAATAATAAAAATCATTAAAAACAAA
This sequence comes from Episyrphus balteatus, assembly GCF_945859705.1. Classification (NCBI taxonomy): domain Eukaryota; kingdom Metazoa; phylum Arthropoda; class Insecta; order Diptera; family Syrphidae; genus Episyrphus; species Episyrphus balteatus. Next base: position 2,859,636 of record NC_079137.1, on the reverse strand, counting down.
AATGATAAAATGAACGCCGCATTAGTTTTTAAATATTGATCAGCATACGTACATAATACACAAGCTTCATCATCTTAACTGTCTATTAAAATTAAAGCTCTTTTTTCTCCTTAACGCCAGAAATATAAAAATCTTTCTCTTAAATACAAACATTAAATCACTAGAAAAGAAATTTATCTAAAAAAAAACACTAAACCAAAACATATAAACAAAAATATTGTGTCTATCCAGATGGTTTATCACAAGTCATGCATTTTTACGCAAAACACTTAAACCATAGCCGGACGGATGTGAAAAAAAAAACTCACATCTATTTAAAAAAACAACTTAAAAAATAATGATTAACGAAACACTCATTGCTTCCTCGAGAACACTGTGCATTTTCCTGTAGCCAACTTTTTTTTTGTGTGTGTACCATTCTCTCCATCATCGTCCCGTTTTTCATTTTCATTTCATTATTCTTGTTTTTTTTTTTTGTTTAGCTTCTCTCAATTTTGTCTAGTAGCATGTATTAAGTTGTAGTTACCCCATTGTGACTGGAAGATATAGTACTGCAACAGGAAGAGCTACCCCTTTTTACTGCACACACTAAAGTCAGTCACAGCTGCTGCAACAGCAGCAGTAATGTTTGTGACAACGGATATCCTTTTTGGAAGTGAAACAATGGCACTACTATATATACATATAATATACAAATAGAACAAAACAAAAAAAAAAAACAAAAAGAAAAAAAAAAAAAAACAATCAACAAAAAACCGTTTTATTTAACATAGCAGCTTGCGCTGCAAAAGTGCAGTTGTAGCAGTACCAGCAGAAACACAAGCAGACCCCGGATCTACTTGGTTTTCATTAACAATAAACTGACGAGAGTACGTTTCGCTGAATATCCTTAAGCAATGTCGCACATAAAAAACTGCATTTCCTTCGGGTGACTGGTTTTCATAAGGAACATTTTATGTGTAGCTTATCTTTCCATGCGGTTGCATGAATATATATACATTTTTTTTTCGTTTCGTCCTTTGAGCAACAACAAAAAACCATATATAACCCACAGTGCGTTTTAAAGAGTGAGACGGTTTTTTTTTTTTATTTTTGTTTTTTGGTAAGAAGATAAGTTGACGTATATCTGCTTGGCATATTAAAAGGCAAACTATATCTGGTTATCAAGATGAATCTTTAACCACCCACATTGTGGAGGTAAAATACCGATACACACACACACAAGGACATCAAGATACAATATATCTTGTTGCTAATTAGAAATGTAGATACATCATTGCCCACAATTTCTACATACCTCTATATCGCCATCGCCATCCATATTTTGTTAACAACCATGTAGGCACATGTAGGTAAATTCTCTCATTTAAGATAATCATGTGACAACAATGGCCCAATTGTCTAATTACAATTTGATTGTTGCACGCAAACCATTATTATTTCAGCGGCCAGCGTTGTTGTTTCCCGATAGCCATTGATTAAAATATATCCTTTGGATACAAACAGAGAATATAGCCTTGCATATTTATACATACTCGTACAATACAATACAGAACAATATTTATCGTTCATTTATTCGTGTTGATAGCCCCCTGCTAGCAAGGTAGCTTAGTTGGAACTGGAGAGTGGGTTTTTGTGTTGGATTTAGCTTATCCTTTAAATCAGGATCTGTCGCTTCACACTTAAAAAAACAGGAAAAAGCCCCCAATTGGACACTTAGTATAATTCAATGTCGACTTGTCTTCGAAGTCATTGTTAAGAGCCCTTGGTACGCACTTAGTCCAATTATACCTCCGTTCTTAATTGCATAAGTCACGATGATGATGGAAATGGGAGCAACAAAAAAATACAACAACAAAAAAGTATAAAAAAAGAAAGAGAGAGAGAGAGTGAAAATAATTTAACTTAACATGCTCGACCGCTTGCGTCATGTCAGAAAATTTCACCAGTTACTTTGAACATTTAATACCTTCAAGATTTAAGTGAAAACTAAAAAATAATATATTGAAAATTACCTCAATTGGTTCATCAAAATTACTAAATAACTTGGAAGTTGAAATAAATATTCGATTCCAAAAAAATTAATGATATTTTAAAAGCAATATTCTAGAAACAAATAACCTTACAGAGGAATTTTCAAAATCAGACAGTAAGTCAAAAATTTGTCTTTAAGACCTGGTCTGCAAACCAAACCATTCTTTTCTGAAAGATTTTCGTGTGCTTTTGAGTATTTACTTTTAAAGTTGAATAACATCACCATTATTTTTTTTGCGCAAAATTATTTGTTTGATATAAAAAGCCATATTTTATTGTCTCAAATATATTTGTTTCTTTCTTAAAAAAAGTTTTCTCTCAAAGATATTTAAAGTAAAAGTTTTTTTTCGAAATATTTTGAGCCGTTTAAAATAAAATGCACGACTGGGTCGGATCGCATGTACTTCCTCTTTTAATACAAATTACTAAAATTTCTAAGACTTTAAAAAAAATTGGTAAATGTATATGAAAGTAAGATAATTTAAGAAAAAACACAAAATTCGTTTGTCAAAAGAAAAAACAACTCGTTTGTTTTGAGCTCCAAAAAAAGTATGCAGTTTAATTTCTTTTACAAAGATGGATTTTAAGAAAAAAAGATTTTCAAAATCGTTAGAGACGTTTTTTAAAAAACTAATTTTTTTGAAAAAAAATTTTAATATTAATTTGGAATGCCATTTTGTGACAATTATTATGCAACAAAGTTTTTTTAAAAATCCAAATACTATAACGTTTTTTGAAAAAAAAAAAAAAAAAAAAAACTTTTTTCATTAAAAGATAGACCTTGTCTGAAAACTATTAGGTACTTGAATTTTTTGATCAAAATCGTAAAAGCCGTTTTTGAAAAAATTAAATTTTTCCAAAATTGCTATATGACAGGTACCGTTATTTTTGGTCCAAAAAATTAATTCCAAAAACCACTCTGTACGGGATCCAAAAACTGCTATATACCAAGTTTGAAGTGGATAAGCTCAGTTGTGTAGGTTGTAGCTCCTTATAGTTAGTACCTACATATATCGCAAGTAATAAAAGTTTATTAAAACAAAATTTCAAAAATTGTTAAAAAATATTGCATAATATATACATAAATCGAAATAAAAAATAAAGTTTTAATACATTGATTGATCCTTTGCAAAAAATTGATTTAAAAAAAATTGATTTTTTTTTCTTTAAAATCCCAAATTTATTTTTTTTTTTAGTTTTTCTAAATTTTGACATGAAACTACGAATTTTTTTTACAAAAGTGTTCGTTGGAATCGATTATTACATCAATAAAATAACTTTGTGGCGGCTACACTTAATAAAGGCCAAAAAAAACATTTTTTTATCAAAAGTAGGATGCAGGTACATGAATTTTTTTAATTCAAAATCTAAAGAGCCGTTTTCGGGAAAACTTTCTTTTCCATTTGAGTCGAGGAAATTCATTGATCCCCTTCTGAATACTTTTTAAAAATCCAAAAATTACTTTTTTGAAAATTTTTCTGAATGTTAAAATTAAGTTAGGTATATTTTTCAGTTAAAATCAGTCGTTTGCTAGAAAATGGGGAACCAAAAGTTCGGTTCTATGGCAGGTACAAGGGTTCAAAAAATATTTTTTTTTCTTTTTAAAAAGTAGGACCTTCTATGCCACATGTTTTAAATTGTAGGCAATCGTTTCAGCCGTTTTTAAGAACGATAACTTTTTTAAATTTTGGTCATATAGCAAAAACCGTTAACTTTGGTCCTAAAAAAGAATGTTGTCTTCTACTGCCTATCAATTTCACTCTTTAATATATGAAATTCACCTAAAATTTTTGCACTGGAAACACAAAATCATCATGCAGTACGAATATATCGTTGAATTAAGGCTACCAGGAGTAAGGATTTTCTCTTTTTTTTTTCGTCGTTTTGTTTTTATTTTTGAAGTAGGTCGTGCGCGGCAACAATAGCACAGCCACTTAGGATAATTGCTCCTTGATTTCAATGCGAGTTTTCTTGATTTTTTTTTTTTTTGTATTCTTGTATTTCAACTTAAATTCATGTTGTGCTATACCAGAGAAAAAAAAACACCATCAAAGAAGAAGCAAAAAAAAACGAAACTTTCACTTTGGCAATATGAATGTGTGAGTGTGAGGATGGGTGTTTTGAATAATTGTTTTACATTACTCTGTCGTAGTACTCTACTGGGACTTACATTAAAAACGACAAAAAAAAATCCGTATTTGGAACAACCATAAAGTGATTGAGGTATATTCTTTTTTTTTTTTGTATTCATTTCTTCTTTCTTTTGTTTCTTGTTTTTATTAAGTTTCGAATTGAAATTAAATCATAATGAATTGTTTTATAGAGGACAGAGTTTACAATTTTTGGCAGCCATTTTGTTTTTCGTGACAAACATTCGGAATGAAGTTAGTCATAGTTGATAATTGTTATTTCTTTTAAAAAATTCCTATTAACTTTTTCTTCAAAAGTTATTCTTCAAATCCGGTTTGGTGGACTCAATTAAAAAAAAAAAAACAACTTAGTTCTTTATTGTTTTCTTTTTTGTTAGACCAAAGTTCAAGAAATTTGTTTATACCAAAAAGAAAAAGGCCCAACAAAATGACCTTGGAAATGTCAGAAAAGTTTCTCCATCATCAAAATTATTATAGACAAGTACCTACAACAATCTATTTAATTCGCTAAATTGACTCAAGTAATTAAGTTTTAAGAATAACATTACTTTAACTACCCTAACCCATGGCATTATTATATCCCTGAATTGCCGCAAGAATTAACCGGTGTAGATGCTGCTGCTATTTCCCTTCAATTACAATTCTAAGAAAGTGCCTATAAGCATAATGATGTAGGTGGCATGAAGGCGAAGGCGGTCATGCTTCCTTCCGTCTTTTCTCTCAATAGGCTATTGATTATGTCATTTAGAAAGGAACTAAGACGTTCACGTATTTTTATTGCAGGAATCGTTCAATGGGTTATAAAAGAACATAAAACCGCGGAGTGCTATTAAATGAGAGGGTGGAAACTGAAGATAGGGGTGTAAAAGCCCCCTTTTTGGTTTTTTCAATATATCTCGTAAACCGAGCAAAATTTTAGTATATTGCTCTCAAAACTTTTTGTAGAGAATTGAATTTCCTATTAGAATAATGTTTTTTAAAAATTTAAAAAAAAAATTTCCATACCAAAATAGTCGAAACAATCATGAAAAAAATACCAAAAAAATCGATTTTTTGAGTTTTTTTGCTTTTTTAGTTGTACATTTTTTTTTGGGTTGAGATAGACATAAACATTGCTCCAAAGAAAAAAAGATTAAATTTCCTTCAAAACCCTGTACTCACTAAATTTTTTCATTGAAAATTAACCGAAGTATGGCCATTTTAATCTATCTTTTTTTCGCATTTTTAGTTTTACTCAAGTAAAACAGAAACATTTGAGGGGAAAGTACGATAACTTAAGCACCAAGAACTGATAATGAGATTTTGTAGAGGGGTTAAATACAATCATTGTTTACTATGGGAGGGGGGGTCTATGTCCCCCCGTTTTGACGGGAGGGGCAATTTTCTAAGAAAAATACTTAAAATAAAAAAAAATTATTAAAAAACAACGGCAACACTCACAGTTTTGATTGATACTTTTTTCAAAAGCTAGAATTATAAACTTAATATTAATTTTAAAATGAAGTTATTTTAATCAATTGTTTTTGAAACACCCGATTTCAAAGTCAAAACTTGTGAAAAAAAGTTTAAAAAGCACATTGAGTACAATTTTCACAAAGTCTGTGGACTTCAATACGAAATTGATCGACAAAGTAAACTGCCTTAATTGATTTCTTATCAAATCATGAAAATCATAATGTTCCTGTGCCTTCTACTTTTTGAGAAAATTGAAAAATAGACAAAATACTTTCATTATTGGAATCACTCGTTTATTTAAAAAACAATTGATTAAAATAACTTCATTTTAAAATTAATATTAATTTTATAATTCTAGCTTTTGAAAAAAGTATCAATTAAAACTGTGAGTGTTGCCGTTGTTTTTTAATAATTTTTTTTTATTTTAAGTATTTTTTTTAGAAAATTGCCCCTCCCGCCAAAACGGGGGGACATAGATCCCCCCTCCCATAGTAAACAATGATTGTATTTAACCCCTCTACAAAATCTCATTATCAGTTCTTGGTGCTTAAGTTATCGTACTTTCCCCTCAAATGTTTCTGTTTTACTTGAGTAAAACTAAAAATGCGAAAAAAAGATAGATTAAAATGGCCATACTTCGGTTAATTTTCAATGAAAGAATCTAGTGAGTACATGGTTTTGAAGGAAATTTAATCTTCTTTTTTTCTTTGGAGCAATGTTTATGTCTATCTCAACCCAAAAAAAATGTACAACTAAAAAAGCAAAAAAACTCAAAAAATCGATTTTTTTGATATTTTTTTCATGATTGTTTCGACTATTTTGGTATGGAAATTTTTTTTTTAAATTTTTAAAAAACATTATTCTAATAGGAAATTCAATTCTCTACAAAAAGTTTTGTGAGCAATATACTAAAATTTTGCTCGGTTTACGAGATATATTGAAAAAAACAAAAAGGGGGCTTTTACACCCCTATCTTCAGTTTCCACCCTCTCATTTAATAGCACTCCGAGGTTTTATGTTCTTTTATAACCCATTGAACGATTCCTGCAATAAAAACCCGTGAACGTCTTAGTTCCTTTTTGCCCTGTTTTTTTCGACATAATCAATAGCCTATCAACAGACACACAAAAAGAAGGTCTTAAGGTCTGGAGAACGGACTTTTAGAAGGGTTAAACTTTTTTTTTCAACAAATTCACAAGCAATCAACATAAGATTATTTAAATTGATCCACCATATTCTCATTCCTCTAACTTTTGTTGTTGTTGTTTGGTGCCTTTTTTTTATGATTCTATCTGGGAACTGGGAAGAAAGTTTGCCTATAAACAGAATTTGTTCATTTTGTTAATTTCTTTAATGGAAAAGGCGGTAGTCATACTCTTGGCTTTTGTATGTAATAACTAAATGGAAGGATGCCAACAAAAATTAACAAAAATAATATTTTCAAGATGCTAGGTATACCTTCTTCTTTCTATCCACCGAGTGTACTATACATTCACGTTATTCTCCTTTCAAAGATGAACAAAAAAAAATAAACAGAAAAGGGTTTCAACTTTTAAGACCCAACCACAAAAAAAAAAGATACTAAATAGTATGAGTTACTCTCTGTTACGATTTAGCCAGAATAGTCAAGATGAGTAAACAAAAGATAGGAAAATGAGAAGATACTTTTTTAAGAGTTAAATAAATTTTCAATTGTTTTGAAATGAAATTTATAAGCTTGATTTTGACATGTAACTTTGTTTCAAGGATACTCACGACAGAAGTTTTTTTGATGTAGTATTGTCGTCATCACTACAAGTACTGACAAGGATTAGTGGAAATGTCTACTAAAATAATAGTCTGCATCGTTAGTTTAAATAAATAAATAATTTTGAGATGTTTAAAATTGAAAGGAGGATATGAAATGGGAGTCTTGAGAGAGTTCTTCAGAAAGAATGCTTTGATTTATTTGCGAAAATACAAAAAACACAGCTTTTTCAGAAATGTATAAAACTTTGTGAATTTTTTTAACCTATATGTTTTTGTCAACTTATAATTTACACTCTATTATTACAAAAATATATCACTTTTTTTTTAAACTTTGTGAAAAAGTTTCGTTTCTTTTAAGAGCTAAGAATCTAAAAAGTCTACAAAATGATTTTGAGTGAAAGGGTGTTTTTTTTTAAGAAATGAAAAGAATACGGAATTAGAACCACAAAAACTGTGACAAAAATGTTACACCAACGAAAATTGGTACATATGTTTCATTTATAACAGAAACCAAGAATCTAAGCAGTCTATAAAAATATTTTAGATAAAAGGGTGTTTTTTTTGGGAAATAATGAAAATCCGCTTTAAGTCCGATAAAATCAATGATATAAAAGTTACCCTTACGATATTTACTAAAAATGCTGTCTTTCCCATTTAAACTACGAATAAGATAAATCTATACATTTTTTCACGTGAAAGGGTGTTTTTTTTAGGTGTAGAGAAAATTGAAATTCAACAATTATGTTACTTTTACGATTAGAAACAAGAAACTAAAAAGTCCTTAAGAGTATCATGGTGAGAAAGCAAGAATAAAGAGTTTTTATAAAAAAAAAAAAATCATGTGTGTAATTCACACGTGGTAGAAGTGAAACCTTAAAAAATCATTTTTCTTGCAAAAAAAAAAAAAAATAGAAAAAATCTACCTATTTTTCTTCTATCACCTTCAAATCCATGTTTTTTATATGACAACCTATATAAATTTTATATCATCTGAAAGCTTATTGTCTAAGCTCAATATATATATATCGATCAGGTCTATGAGACATCTACAAAAAGATCTAGAATTTTTTGAACTCGATCAATTTTAATCAAGAAAAGCGAAAAACACGTGTTTTTATCTTCTCACGCTATTAAATCCATTTTCTTCGCTAACAACCTATAACAACCTGCACCATCTGAAAGCTTATTGTCTTAGCTCAAAATATATATATTGATCAGGTGTATGAGACATCTACAAAAAGAGCTAAAATTTTTTAAACTCGATGAAATTTCATCCAAAAAGCAAAAAAAAACATTTATTTTTATGTTCTCATGCTATTAAATCAATTTTTTTGTTTGACAACCTATACAAAATTTTATACCATGTGAAAGCTTATTATTTCAACTTGTATAATAATGCATAAATCTTATTTCAAAGATGTCTACAAGAGAAGTTAGAATTTTTTAAAGTCAACCATGTCGAATTTCCAGACTGAGAATACGATACTTCCTACACTGGTAGCTGGTCATCGCCAACAGATCTCCACAGGTGTTTTGAGGTATTTTTAAATTTTTTTCAATTTAAGATTGTGTAACTTGTAGAGCACGTAACGTTATGTGTGATATATCAAATAAAAGGCTATGTTATCAGCATGCGTATTAAAGTTAAATCAAATTTGTATGTGCACTAGATCAAAAGGTATAACGTGTGTTGGAAAAAAAACATCTTTTTACCGTTATCTCCGAATTTTGAATATGAAATTAATTGAAATTTTGTACAATTATAATTTATTTTAATTACCTATATACAGTACAAATTTCATTCATCTATCTATTAAAACAAAAAAGTTATAACAAGTTGAAGTCGTGTCGCGTTTTCGTTTCATCTTATTTCAAATCACTACGATACTAAAGAAGTTTTCACTTCAAAAATCAGGTAAAAGGGTGTTTTTTTTTTTCGAAGATACAGTAAAATCTGTAATTGGTCCCAAAAGGCCATAATGATTCGTGTAAAACATCTAAGAACGTAAGTATAAACGTTAGATTTGTCATCGAAACCAAAAATCAAATGAATCATTGGCTTTTTGGGACCAATTATAGATTTTAGTGTCTCTTCGAAAAAAAACCTGAATTCTTATATTTTTGACCATCACCCCCTTCCTCTTGTCCGCGAAAGAACACCCTTCCACCCAATTTTGTCTTATACCTAGACTTTTTGATGCTTGGTTCTTATCCCAAGAGCAAACTTTTTGCCAAATTTCCGATTGTAACAATTTTTTTTTTATTTGTTGATTTTATGTAGGTACTATTTTACCTGTACTACATGTTTTCATTTTACATGGAAAATTTCGCCGTACCTACCATGATTTTTCACCCAAAATTATTTTGAATAGAAAAACAATCAAATAACTGCGAAGACGAATAAAACTTTGGTATAAGTTCGAGAATCTGCCGCCGTGCGGTTGTGCTTTGGCCGTCGGTGATGTGGTGGAATAGACATTTTTTATTATTTTGCGATGTGCGGTGGTGCGGCGGAATAGGTAGTAATTTTCGAACATGGTGCAGCTATGCTTCAGCGGTGGTGTAGCCATTTTTTGATCATGGTGCGGCTGTGGTTCGGCTCTCATAAGCCCGTGCGGCCCTGCTGCGGCGGTGGGTGGTTCGGTGAAATTACATTTTTACTCGGGTACTCAATAATACCTTTTTTTTGGGTACCATTTTTTCTCCAAGTGACTCCATTGTTGCCATATTGCAACCAATTTAAAATTTTCTATAATTTGTTCCTTTTTGACTAACACTTTGCAGAAATTCAGTATCCAAAAGGATTTCTATCATTTTTAAGTGTTGAATTAATTGCTTTGAACGAAGAATTGCCTTTTGAATATTTTATATTATGGTTAACTTCTTAAGACCCCTTTATTAATTTCTACCCTCTGTTCACATGGTTTCACAATCATTATACTTGGTCCAATTAAATTTAAAAAAAAAACTCAAATTTTAACAAAACAATTCAAGCATATTAATTGTAGGACTAGACCGACCATCTCCTTGTAATAATCTAGCTCTTCTCTCCTTGTTCCCACTCCATAAGATAAAATAATAAAAGTAAAGTCCAAAATGTTAACAAAGCATATTTATTTAACGACCCTTTGACCCAATATTAACTCAATTCATACTTTTTCTAAATTATCCTTAAGGAATTCAATAAATCATATAGCAATAGAACCAACCTATATTCCTATATATACGACGCAACACATGTATATATTGTACATGTGTTCTATTATGTACCTTTGTACGGTTCACATCACCCAATAAATCATGTAATGAAGTTAGTTATTCTTTTCACATATGTGAACAGGACCCGTCGCATTATGTTACATTTTGACTTTAATACCCTCAGGTTTGCCTAATATTTTTTACTATATTATTATAAACATCTTCCTCAGTCTCTCATTTCCTCCCACCAGTCTCTCTCCTTTTTCTCGTTCTATATACACAAAAATCAACCTGACCACAGCATTTTGATTTATTAACTTTTATATCCCACTTTAGGTTGAAGAAATACCACATGAACATTCATTCAATGTTTTTTTTGAACTCACCTTAACTCAACGAATGAGGTAATACCTATATCCTGGATCTACCTACATTTTTTTTATTTATGTTTCTTTAAATTGGATATTTTCTCGAGGAATAAAATATATTTCCATGCATTATTCAAACTCTATATATCCTTAATTCGTTGAGAGATTAGCTGCAAGCTGAATCAAGGGATTTGAATATAAGAGGGTGACCCTTAAGACTTCCTTTTTTTTTTTGTTTTATTTTCCTTTTTGCCAGATAGTATAAAGTGACCTTTTATTTAGAAAGGATATATATTTTCATAAATTCCCAGGCACGTGGCAAATATCTATTTCAACAATTTAAATGGAAATGTGTTTGATATTAATTGTGTGTTTGTTTTATTGTTGGTGTTGTTGTTACTGGGCTTTGATTGTGCATACCTGTTGAAGCCACTTTATATGCAAATTCAAATAAAAATATACTTGAGATTTATTCATTTGAAAACAACAACAACAATAACAGCTAGAGAGCTTATAAAATACGGTTTGTTTTTGAAAATAAAAAAAAAAAAAAAAAAACACCAATGTTAAAGGATATTTGAATATGTTTCTAGGGGATGAATGTAAATTTTCTCTCAAAATATTTATTCGTATTAACCTAAATAAACACCAAGAAGCGACTATTGGATATACATTTCGTAAAGAAAGTTTTCTCTGATAGGGGAGAGTGGGGACACGAAATTTGAAGATGCAAAATTGTATTGCCGACTTTGTGTGGTTTTACCCTGGATAACCGAGAGGTAAACTTATGACGAGCGTCACATTAATAGGAAACAGAGCTCAGTTATTTCCTCAGAATTTAAGTGTAAAATTAACTTTATCACTTCAAAGAACCATTTTCAAATATCAATATCTTTGTCATGCTTCTTCACTATGCAAAATTGAAAATAGACAAAGATTTAAAAAAAAACACTACAAAGAGCGAAATTTTGTTTTTTTCGCACGCAGGTACTTGCTCTTATATTAAAAGTCGTTTGGATTATTAAAGCTTTTAAGAAATATTAAAATAAAACTTAAAATATAAAGGAGAATGGGCATTTTGGACGTTGAGCGGCCATTAATGAGATTCGTATCAAATGAAAGAGCTAAATCTTAGGAAAAACTTTTACATTGGAAGTTTCGCGGAATTACTTTAAGAATGCAAGATATTGCAATATTAGTATTGTTAATGCATCGTTTAATGTGTGAAGGAAAAATTGAATTATATTTTTATTTTAAATATATAACATGAAGCTCTGTCATTTTCCCTGACCCTGAAGACATTGATCTTGAGAATCCGACCAATAGAACTCATAACACAAGATTTTTAAGCCAACCACTTTTGTTTTTGTTCGATAGTTTTTCAAACGATTCAAACTAACAAAAAATTGAACATTAAAAATCTCAAAATAGGCTTGAAATTGTAGTTTAAAAAAGTTAATAGTTTGGGTTCTAGTGGTTGGATATTCAAGATTAAGATCTTCAGAGTTAGGGAAAATGACAGACTTATCATAATATGCACTTAAAATAAATATTAAAGTTACAACATAGAGACAATCTGCATAAAGTGTTAAATACAAAAGTTCATTTTATCCGTTTCTGAAGTACGTCACAAGGATACAACTTCTGCAAAACATATGTAAGACTTAATCTTCTTCTTCTTCCTTTTTCTCCGCGCTGTTATGATCTCGATGTCGAGGGGATCATAACCTTCCCACGTTACTGCTTCACACTAGTGATCCGCCTGTGGGGTTCGCCGGGTTGACCTCAGAAATCGGCGGCAAGCCTCCCGGTTTTGTATTGTTCCGTTTCTGAGGCCAACTGAATGCTGGTGTTTTTGCATTTGCTTGTACCAGGAGTTTTTAGGCCTACCTTTCTTTTTATTTCGTAAGACTTAATAACATCATAAAATAACAAATTCATCAATGGCCGCGCAGCGTCCACGTTCCATACAAATTTGCCCATTCTCCTTTAAAAAATTGGTTTAAAGTTACAAAAACATTTCCTAAAATGGTTTTGACCTTCAAACGAAGTATGCATTTATGTATGTATGTTATTTAATATTTGGTATAGGAAAGAATTTTTAGAAAAAAAAAATTGAAAACCGTCAAAGAATTAAAAAAAAAAAATATTTTTTTTGTTTTTAAAATGTCAATAAAAAAAATTGGTATGCCAGTGTAAAGAAAATATTTATCGACTCATAAAAACAAAGTAAAATGCATTGATCTATTTTCAAAATATTGATTTTTCAAAGAAAAAATTAACTTTTTTTAAATTCCAAAAATAAATAAAATAAATAATTTTTCTAAATGTTTAAATTATTATTACTATAAGTCGTGTCATTAATGTAGTTTTCGATTGGTTTCACTCAAGAATTCACTCATTCTGAAATCGAATGGAATAGGTCAAGTCGCTTTCACCAATTCTGTTTCTTTATTCTGTGTTTGTGAAATTTCAGTTGTCAAATATTGATATTATTTTTTTTCAAACGAAAAAAATATAAAAATTATAAATCTGAAGACGACGGAAGATGAAAATGTTAAAAAAAATCATTCCACTGCATTAAGGTACCCATTTTAATCTTTTTATTAATTTTAATTTTAATTTAATTTGAATTTTTGAATGACAACAAAAAAAGAATGATTGAGTATTTTTTGTTGGCATTTTAGTGTTCATGTATTAGTGCTTCTGATTTTAAATCGAGAAGAGAATTTCTCTTCTGAGAAGTGTTCTGTTTGTCAGTTTTGTGCGAATAAACACTTTCAGAAGGTTTTCTGAATGATTCAGGACGCTTCCGGAGAGCCAATCAAAAACGCCATAAGAGAAAGTAAAACTACAAGAAAACGATTCTATGCAAAGTACTAAAAAATTTGTGTGAAATACATATACTTAAAAAATTTATTTTTTTACCTTCCTTTTTTTAATTTTTAATGACTTCCAAAAATTAGGAGGTATTTAATTCGTCTGTATTTTTTTTTTTGTTACATCATAACTTTGGACTGAGTGAACCAATTTTGATAATTCTTTTTGTATTGGAAAGCTGGTACGTGCAGTGTGGTCTTATTTCTATTTCGTCCAGTTCTGGCAATAGAATTTATGAAAAAACCATAAAACCCAATTTCGGTCCATCGAAGTCGGTTTTGTTTTTTTTTTTTGATAAAAATGGTTATTCTTCTGAAAATATTATTAAAATTTTATAGAACTATTTTTTTAAAATGAAAAAGATTTGTTTTACCCTTTTATTAATGGTTCGTGACATTGAACGGTTTTTTTTTATTATGAATTTCTCATAATTGACACAACTGATTTCAACAAAAAAAAAAAATTATACAGAAACGTTTAAGTTTAAGTTTTTGGATTTTTACATTTTTTTTTCAATTTCTTGAAAACTGGTTGAATTTAATACTAATTGTTTTCATTTGAGTGGAATAATTTTTTCATAAAAATGGCATTCGATTTTTTTCTTTTTTTGAAAAATGTTGAAAAAATTAATATTACCTACAAAATTATTTTTCTGGTTAGAAAAATTTAATATAAAAAAAATCATTTATTTTCAAAACGACTCACAATTTTCAATTTTTTTTTCTAAAATTGCCTTTTTGTACAAAAAATCAAATAGCATACTTAGTTTTGTGGAAAATACTATTTAAAACGGAGTAAATTGATAACCTATTAAAAAAAAAAACCTTAAAAAATCTAATTATAAATATTTCCTAATTTTGTTTCATTAAAACATTAGAGTTACTTTTACCATAAGACCCAGTTAGCATTTTATTTTTATTTTATTTTGTGTAAATTACCATTTAAATCAACACTTACAAAACTAATGACAAATGCAACTAATTTTAGCGTTACAAAAATATCCTTCATTTGACAATCTCGTTTATTCTTTCTTTGAATTTATGTCAACTCACTGTGCATCACATCTTATTTTTTTTTTTTTTGATAAACGAATCCATTCTACAAGTTTTCATTTATTAAAAAATATACATTTATTTTGCTTTGTCAACCATATTTGCATCACAATGTAATATGGCTTTCAGACATAAACACGAAAAATGTCAAAAACAATGCATTAACAATTCATTAAAAATAAAATACAAAACAAAACAATTAAAAATGTTTTTTTAAGCAAACGGATATTAAGTTTTCTTGACGGTTTGAATTTATTACTTAGTAGGAGCTATTCCCCTGTACAAAAATATCCTCATTCCCCCTATGAGTATCCTTTTTCTAGATCCTTATGTGTTGAATTCTCGAATTCCATAGAATTAGGGCAAAAAAAAAAATAAATATTTGAAGCCTTGTAATGTTGTTTGCATTATGATTCCTTTTTTTCTACCCAAACCAAAACAACATTTAGTATTCCTATACTCGAATAATATGTAAGGACTTTTAACATCAAAACATAATAAATGTTGAATATTGTTTTAACCAACAAAAAAAAAAAAAATAGAATTGTTGGCTCTGGTTTAATATAAATAAATATTTATGTGGTAATTTTTATTTATGATGTTTTATTATGGCATTATTAGGGATTTTTAGACTTGCTGCCAATGCCGCCTCAAAGCTATTCATGCATGTTATATACTCTGATAGGTATACCTAAAAGTAATACTGTCTTATTTTCTTAATATGACTTACATGTTTTTACCTTAAGACATGTCTTATGCATTTGGCAAGGGTAATCTAAGGTAGATAATATAAAAGATGTTTGAGTAAAACTTATTATTCCTTTTGGATACACGCGTGTAGGTTTTCAAGGTTTTTTGTGTGGTCTTCATCATAATCAGGACTAAGCTAAAATCAAATTAAATGTTATACTTTCAGGACAACCAGTATATAATTTGTTGGATAAAGGAATCTTACACAACCATAAACCAATAAATATCGTTTGAAACCTTTTTTCTTAAAAAAAAAAAAAATAGAAAATGATTTATCAAATAAACACATGACCCGCACAGGGTACAAGTTTTCTCATCTATCTATTCAAACTCAAACTTACACAAAGAAAAAAAATCATAAAATAATTGAATTTTTATCCCGCACATTTTCTACAATCTTACACCAAAAAAAAAAAAAACTCATACCATCCAAGAGATTTCAAAGATACGATATGAATTCATAATCATCGTTTGTTCTCTGAAATACAAATCCCCCAACGCAACATTTAACCGGATATTCCATAAGCCAAGTCAAAAGGCTCTTTCGAATCTACTCTGCGACTATAACACCGACCCATGAAACGGGTATCTCTGGTCTCTATATCTTTGAGCCCAGCAAAAACCCATTAACTAGAAAATTTCATCTCAGATAGCTTTTGCGATTGTGTATAGTCTTCATTTTCACATTTTCGGCCAGTTTTCATTGTTAGTAGAAAATGTGTGCTGCACGATGAAGGCAGAGCAGACTCAGGCGGTATAGAAGCATTGTATAGACAGACAGGCTGGCTCAGGGATATAGTGTGTGTAGCTATAAGTTTCTGAAAGCTAAATGCGGGTCCAAAAGCATCGTGTAGGAGGAAAGTGATGCCAAGGATTTCTAGTCCTTAACGTTCATTTTCAGTATAACCATCATCCAAGAGTAATTGAGAAAATGTGCGTATCTATATATTTGACTTTGGCGAAACAAAATTGAGTCTTAGTGGAGAGAATATTGATAACATTAGAAGATAATATGCAATTTGGTGGCTATTTTGTGGTTAGATGAAATCTTTGGGGGTTTTCTTTTGAGGTGTTTTATAGAAGCGTTAAAGAGTAATTATAGGATAAGTTTTTTTTTTATTAATTTTAGATATCAGTTATAAAACTTTGCAATAGAGTTTAAAAAGCAAACAACTATTTTACCATATTTTCAATTCAGCTCACTTTTGATTGTTATAAGAACCTTTAAAACCGATAACATATTTATAATAAAGATGAGAACAAAAGGTTTTCAAAACACAATCGAAATACCTAAAATCCTAGTGCATTTAGATTACATTTTCCACATTTTAATTTCATTAAAACGCCCATGTGAATTTGATATGAAACAAAAACACGGTGGTAGCTAATGGCTTTTTGGGACATCGGGGCCCAAGGTAAATTTTTTAAAGGGGCTCCCCAGTTTTGTTTTGAAAACTCACATCACATATTGTTGTACACTTACTGAGGGCGGCGATCGCAAATAAAACTCCGCTCTTGATTGTGAATTTTTATTCTAGGATTGTCTATTCAAAGTGAACCGAACTAAAACTAATTGTTGGAACCGTTTTTTTTTTTATAGTTTTTATTAAATAAAAATTTTCAAAAAATGTACACAAATAATTTTGATATGTTTTTCTTAAGAAATTAATAATCAACACATATAAATAAAATTTCAAAAAAAATATTATCGACCCGTTTTCAAAAAATTGATTTTTCAAAAAAAAAATTTAAACTTGTCTAAAAGGTATTTGTACTAAAACGTATTTGTACGAAAAATTTCTTTGAAATCGGTTAAGTCGTCTATGAGAAAGTCCGAAATCAAGAACAAGGTTCTATGACAGATAGCGGTAATAAGGGTTCAAAAATATTTGTTTAGTTCAAAAGTAGGGCTCCGTGAAATTAGGCCCCAGGAAATAAGGTCCCAAAAGAAAAAATGAAATAAGGCCCCAAATTGGGGTATTTTGTCATAATGAAAATATGCTCCAATGAAACAAAAAAAAATTGCGCGATTTTTTCAGCTATTCTGTTATTTAATAATGCTTTTTAATGTAAAGAAATTGCTGCAAACCAACAGAGAGTCCACAATATGCGATTCTTTGCCAATTCTGGGTCTTTGATAAGCGGAATTTTACAACAGTTTTTTTTTAAAGATAATTTAGTAGGTATAGGTAGCATTTTTATGTAAATTATGAAAAATGAAATAAAGCCCCAAAATAAGTGTTGGGGTCTAATTTAATGGGGGCCTTATTTCGTAATGAAATTATGCCCCAAAAACAAAATGAAACAAGGCCCCCAAAAATGAAATAACACCCCAAAATTTGAGAAATTTCCTTGTTGTTGTTGTTTTGTATGTATTTTTTTGGGGCCTTATTTCATTTTTTTATTGGGGCCTTATTTCCTGGGGCCTAATTTCGCGGAGCCCAAAAGTAGGACTTCGTTTTCCAAAATACACATATTTTTTAATAAAAATCACTGTTTCTGAGAAAAACAAGCTCTTCATTTTGGTTGCATGGCAAGTAGGTACAGTGAATGTGTATCCTTAAAACAAAAAAATACACGGCCTCACTAGTTCATCGATTTTGGTGCCCGTTCAAAGTTGTCCAAACTTGCTAACATTCACTCCGGACGGTTCCAGCTGTTATCACTTTTCACCAGAGATCAGAAATAAATCTCAACCTTTTGAAAGGTTCCTTAATAACTCTTATTTGTCACCATTTTCAATAAAGGTCATAAAATAACCTTTATTTTTAAAAAAGAAAAATTTCGGTCAAGGTCTGAGAGAAACCTTTATTTTGTATTTTTGTATGTTTCGGTCAACAAGTGAGATTTATCGCTGAGAGAAAAAAAAATAAATCTCATCTGCAAATGTATCAATTCCTAGAGACATGGGAGTGTTGCCATATGAAAGCTTATATTCTCAACTACCCGATAGTGGTATAATCGGGTTTTGGATTTTTTTTTTCAAAGTTCCGAGAAAATCGCGTTTGAAAGTTGGGATAAAATTTTTTTTCGAAAAATCCCCGAATCTTTGAACGCTCCTGGAAGCTAAACCGCTTGAGAGCAATTTTTGAGAGTGATGCCAAATGATAGCTTGTGTCATGGGCCTACGCTTTGCACATTGTCAGATTTTTAAAAAATCATCTTCCATGTTAAATCGCCACATCATGCCAGTTTTTTTCAGAATCGGGCTTAACTTTTTTTTTACCTTAAAGTTCTCCTGGTTTGAGAACGCGTGCACCTACAGGGACGGGAGTTGTACCCAAATGTAGGTTAGAATCCCCGCTACCTTTTGGCATCAACAAATTTTTTTCATTTTTTTTTTTTCAAAATTCCGAGATATAGCCGTTTGAAGTTGGGCGGGCGAAAACGCTTCTGGAAGCTGAACGCTTTGACCTTAATATTAGAACATAGGTCTCCTGAAATATTTGAAATTGCATTGGTTGTGCTTGTCGTCCCAGCGACTCAAATCACAGTGGAAAACACATTTTCGTCTTTAGATTTTACTTTAAACGAAAAGAGATATAATCTTGGGTCTAAAGAACTTTGAGAGTCTATTTAGTTCATACATTATTTAATACATAAACTTAGAAAAAACATCCTTTTCATATTTATTTTAGCAATATAAAGACATTCTTGACATATTCGACATTTTCCTTTGAATTGACCATTTTTGATTTATTTTCAGCGAAAACGGTTAAAGGTTGAACTTTTCCATTTATTTTTTTGTAAAAATCTCAACCATTGAGAGATATTAAAAAAAATAAAAAATAAATCTCAACCTATAACCTTTATTTTTGATTTTTTAAAATAAATCTCAAACCTTAACCGAAACAATTTAAACTAATGTGGTAACTCTCAGAGAGAAACCGATTAAAAATAAAGGTTGACTGTTATTTCTGGTCTCTGCTTTCTAACTAACATCTAGTTCTGCACTAACCTTCTTGTTGTCCTGGCCTGGTAGCTTACTGAAAGCTTACTTTCCACCATCGGACTTTGGAAAATTACTTTCATGGAAATAGTTCTGCAGGTGAGAAATTTGTTTTGGTTAGTGGTAGTTGATTGATTTTTTAGAGCAGTGCTAGCTCTAAAATAAAATAATTGGTATATTCGAAGGATAACTATCCACATATTCATCCCACTCGCAATGGCACCTAGCTTACCATTTGTTCTACAGTTATCGGACTGTATTTTTTCAGCCTGTCAGCCGTATTGTACACCACTTAAAGGCATTTAAAGTTGTTTGAATAAAAAATAAGGACCCTGTTTTTTAAATTGTCCCTTTCCATAATAAATTGTGTCGCCCTTTACAATTTGTCGCCCTAGGCATTTAACTCGTTAGTCAATTGCTTATCATGGCACTGTATCCACAATATCCTGGAAATTATATTATTAAAAAGAGAACCTCACTCGTATATGAATTGAAAACCTCCAATACGTGTGATGCGGTTACGCCCTATGAATATGTTTACATTTTTTTTTTTTTTTCAATTCCTCTATCTCTATAGATATCTACTACATATACGAAATATAGTTATATTTTAGGTAGGAACAAACCAAAACTATTCGTGCGAGTTTTATTTAATAACCACACCGGGTTATATATTTAACACACTATATGAATAGAAAATCATTCAGAATACATCAGCCAAACGATAGAAAAAAAGAGTGTTTAAAATTCAATTTTAACTAAACTATAGTGGAAAATCGTATAAAATTTATATATGTTTGTAATGTACAATATAGCGAACCCGAAAAAACTCAACTGAACTGAAACGAACCGACAAAAGAGAGATATTCCCTGGACATGGTGTAACATGGCCATAAATTACACAATGGTTGACTGAATTTGAATTATGTATGCGAAATGAAAATCGTATTTGCATAATGAAATACATAATATATATATATATTTGTAGCAAACCATATATCTGTCTACCCATCACACACACATACAAAGTCCTTATAGACCACTAAGCGTTTTCGTCTGGAAATTCAATTATCAATGTGATTCCGTATGAATACCCTTTTGGCTTAGAGAGTTAGCAGTTTAGGCCGGGCCGCCTCCCCATCGTCATCTGGATGATCTGATGAAGGTTCCATTATGAAACGCTAGATTAAATTGTCAAGTTCTGTTTCAGTTGGCCTTTGTACACATAATACATATTCGATTAAATTATTTTAAGTCGTGCGGTTTGTGAGGTAATTATAACTCTGTTTAAGGGAATCAATGGTTAAGTATTTAGAATATTAATTTATTTTTAGAAAATCTATTTACAATTTTTTTTTGTATATTTTTCTTTCTCTAAGGAATATAATCATAATCACACTTATCAGATGGTTATAATATTAATTAACTTGTACATTAAATATATTCATTTCTTTTCGATATGGTTTTTCCAACCAAAAAATCAACTAGAGTGCAATAGTTTAATTGCTTGTTAATACAAATTAAACGTTCACTGTGGCGTATACGTAACTTTTTTTCTCTATTGAAAATATTTTACGCTAAATAAAAAGTTTCCAACCATTGATCAAATATTGAGGTCAGTCAGTCTTTTTTGATATTTTTCTAAGTGTTTGGTCTTATATTCCCAGTGGAAAGGTATTTGGTTTTGTGTGAAAATAAATCAAACAAAAATTTAATTCGCAGTATAAACTTTTTCTTTCTTTCGGTTGAAGCCTATATTTTTCTTCACCTTAAAAAATCACCCTTTCACCTAAAAAAAAAAAAGTGTATACATTTATTTTATTCGTGATTTCCTTGGCAAAGACAGTATTTTTAATAAGTTCATAAGGACCATTGATATTTTGGCACTTATAGAGGATTTTCCTTATTTCCACAAAAAACACCCTTTCCTCTGAAATATTTTTATAGACTTAGACTCTTGGTTACTGTGGTAAATGAAATATTTTAACCAATTTTCATTGAAATTTTTGTCGCAGCATTTTAGGTCGGTGGGTTCTTATTCTGAATTTAATCTTTCGTAAAAAAAAAAATCATGTGTGTAATTCACACGTGGTAGAAGTGAAACCTTAAAAAAATCATTTTTCTTGAAAAAAAAAAAAAAAATCGACAAAATCTACCTTTTTTTATTCTATCATCTTTAAATCCATGTTTTTTATATGACAACCTTTAATAAATTTTATATAATCTAAGATTATTTCACCTTTTACATGACGTATCAATCATATTTCTGCCATGCCTACAAAAAAGTAAGAATTTTTTAAAGCCAATTATGTCGACATTTCAAACTAAGATTACGGTACTTCCTACCTTGGTGGATGGTCATCGGCAACAGATCTCCACAGGTGTTTTGAGGTATTTTTAATTTCAATTTAAGATTGTGTAACTTGTGGAGCATGTACCGTTATGTGTGATATATCAAATAAAAGGTTATGTTATCAGCATGCGTATTAAAGTTAAATCAAATTCGTATGTGCACTAGATCAAAAGATATAACGTGTGTTGGAAAAGAACATCTTTTTACCGTTATCTCCGAATTTAGAATATGAAATTAATTGAAATTTTGTACAATTATAATTTATTTAATTACCTATCTACAATACAAATTTCATTCATCTATCTATTAAAAAAAGTTATAACAAGTTGAAGTCGTGTCGCGTTTTTGTTTCATCTTGTTTCAAATCACTACGATACTAAAGAAGTTTTCACTTCAAAAACACCCTTTTTTTATTATTCACAATTAGACGTGTGCTAACAATTTTTGAAAAAGTGGTAATTTTGCTGATTTTGCATGGTTTTTGACTGGCTTCAGAACCTTGGCTTTTATATGTAGGAGGCTTATACTTACCAAATATTAAAAATAGATATCTTAAATCAACTCGATATCTTCAATAGACGCAAAACTATAGTAACATGAAAATGACGTTTTGCAAAAGTTCGAATGCGGGTTGAGGGGAAACCACGCAACTTAAAATTAAATCATCATGGATTTGCTTCTTTACAGTCCTAGAGAACATCCCTACAAAGTTTGAGCAAAATCTAAAATGAGACAACAATTCCGATTAAACGCTTTCATACGGAATGACAGTAAAAGGTTCATAAAAATTGTTGTAATCGAGAGCGGTGAAATTTTTTTTTTTTTTTAACTTTTTAATTTGACCTTTTCATAATGCAGCCAGATTCATCGACTTTCCCTGGATTCCGATATTTTACCAATTTTATGCTTAATTTTACTCTGAGTCAAATTATCTCAAGTGGGCCACCTAAAACCGACTTCTCGAATTTGGTACTTTTTTTGTATATATTGGAAGATTTTTATGTTAAAAATAATATTCCAAAGTATTTTTGAAAAATTTCAATTTTGTTAAAAGTTATAAACAAATGAAATTTTTCAGGTCTTTTTGTTAAAATGGCTATATCTCAGTAATGAAATGATAAAAATAAATAAAACTTGGTACACATATTACCAATTGTATACACAACAATTTACTTAAAAAAAATTTTCAAAAAAAAAAATTATTTATATATAATTGATTTTGTTATAAACAATTGCATTTTATACTAACTTCTGGAGTATGTAGGAAAACCATTTTTCTTATATTCGATTTGAAATTGTATAAGCTTTCATTATCTGAAAGAAAATTTTAGTGCAATTCATAAGAAAAAAAGTTATGCATGTTTAAACTTTGCCGAATATTTATTTTTAATAGCACTTTTCAACTAAATTGAACTCTTTTTTTGCCACAAGAACCAAAATATACTTTTCTAGAGGTTTTTGGGGTGCTGAACTTGAATCCAAAGTCAGAAAAATTTTATTGGCCTCCGTTTTTGAAATATTACCGTTATAAAGAGCAAAAAAGCTTAATTTTTGCTGTTTTCGAGGTTATGTTTTTGTGTGGGATAATTCATTATAAACAAATTTGTAACGGTGTCTATTAGAACATATTTTATTCTTTCAAAAGCTGTTTAAATCTTTTCGATATCTCTTTTATACAATTATATCAAATTGAACTTGACTGTTTCGTCAATATCAAAGTAAGTTTCTCTACATCGTTGCTTTTTCCATCATTTAAAAAATCAGCAAAAATCACTAGATATAAAAAAATCTGTGAAATTTTAAAGACCCGAGAACATTTTCTGAAAAATGCAGTAAAGTTAAAACGTACAAAGAGCAGTTTAACTTATAAAAGAAGTAAAATCTTTAAAAGCATACATAGAATATTTAAACTGTTCTTCCTGTTCACTTGATCGCTCATCATTTTATTTAAAAGAAAAAGAACACACCAAATTGCAATGAGTTGAATTTTTGTAATACTGAGGACTGAGCAGTTATATTGAAGAGCAGATTGATTGAAAGCAGTTATCACAGTAGCAGCCTCAGCTCTATTCACAATGATAAATTGTATTTAATTCTTTTTGTCACCCTATTATCATGTGCAAAAATGTTTCTTCTTTGAATTTGAATTTCATTGCCCACCGTAAAACATGGAAATCTACCGAAAATAAAAATTGATAAAACTTTATGTTAATCAAATAAAGAGATAACATTTAATAAAATGTAAATAAAATAATTTTTTTCCGGCTATAAAAAGATGCTTCGATTAAGATAAAGTCATTAGTTTAGATCTTTAATTTGAAGTTGTCTTTAGTTCAAAAAAAAATATGAACTTTTCTACTTTTATCATTGCTGTAGTTGTGTTCTTAATTGTTGGTGTTCAACACTCAAATGCGGATCCAACACTTGTAATTCGAAATGGGTTTGAAAATGCCATTAATTTAGTTCAAAAGGCTGAAGACATGGCATTAAAACAATTATTATCAGTTGCAGAAGAACAAGTTCAGACCCAACCTACAGAAGCTAAAGAAACCATACAACAGGGTATTTTGGAAGCTGGCAAATTACTTTACACTGCCGGAATTTCAGTGTTTCAGGCACTTGGAAGAACTTTAGCACTTACAAACGATAAAGCAAAGAATGAACTTCAACAAGCTAGCATATTGATTCAAAAAGTTGGCTATGGAGCTATTGTTGCTGTAAAGGGAACGACAAGTTTGACAGATCAGGGAATCGATGCTGGAGGAGACAAAACTAAACAAGCTCTTAAGACTGTTCGCGAAACTTTCAAAGCTGCTATACAAGCTGTACTTAATGCACTAAAAATATCCCAGCAACATGCTATGAAGGCTATCAAAGATGCTCAAAGTAATTTTATGGAATTAAAAGTTCCAAAAGCAATGAATGCAAAAATGTCCCCACAAGGTCCAGAAGCTTCAGAATACATTACAAAAATAGATGAAGCTGCAGAGGATTCTATTGATCGGAATGGTAATGAAGACGTTATCAACGATCTGAGAGAAGCACTTATAAATGCAATTAATGATATTTCAAAAGCTACAAACGATGAAAAACAAATTATTGAAAATGTTCAAAACCCTTCAAGCATTCAACCTTTAGCTGCAATAGCTTTGTTCTCAAAACAATCGGATGCAATAAAAGAAGACATTCACAATGCTGTTTCGAATATATTTTTAGCTCTCGGATTTGCTGGACAAAAATCTGGCAATCAATCAAGTGACAAAATTGGATTGGCCATTACAACCGTTGACCAAGGCAAAGTTGACTTTTTTTATGAACTTGAATCGGCTGAAGTGCTAGCAATTTTCGGACTTAAATATCAAGTTAATTCACCTGGTATAGGAATCGATACGGCTTTGGATGCATTGCGTTATTGCCAATTAGTCTTTTTGCAGAAAGTTGTTGATGCAGCAAAAATTGCATTCGATGTACTTTAGAAGAAGATTTTAACCAACATCAACACTTGCAAGTCAACCTGAAATCTCTATCTATAATCTAAAGAATAGCTGAGAACCAGTTAAGTGTCTCCTGGGTTTGTTTTCAGTTTCGAGCATAACGGATAATTTTTTTATAACCTCAAAAATTTTGAAAATGTAAAAAAAAAACAATTTTTTAAAAAATAATATTTTTTTAATAAAATATTGTAAAAATTTACATTTTTGTATTTTACGTAAACTTGAATTTATTTTAAGACAAAATAATATTTTTTTGATTTTTTTTTTTGAAAAAGTGACAAAATTTGTTAAAAATGGAAGCACCAAAAAAAAAAAGGATTTTTGGAATCGTTGCTGTTCTTAATCCCAGTAATGAGGTGTTTTCAAAACTAGACTTCTCTCGGGTTTTTAGACCTTTAGTCAAATCACTTTATGTCAAAGACGAGGTTAAAAAATCTGGTAGTTCTGATTTTTGGCACTGTTGATTATAGATTTGACCCGATGAACATCCTTTAATGTCAAAAATGTACAAAAAAAATACCTGAATTTTTCTAATATTTGGTGATTTTGGCCCTTTTTTACTACTAAGTTTTTCGGGAATTTTGACTTTTAAAATTCGTTCCAATTTTTGTTCATTTTGTTTGGATATTTACTCGTACAAATATAACAATTTTTTAATAATGACAGTATCTATAGAGACGAGCTGTATAAAACTATGTCAAATTTTGTTATCCTTCCAAGATTCGTTCTCGATGGAAAATGCACACCTCTTCGTTAGAGACGGGGCTACCTTTGATGTCAAAAATGTTTTAGACAAGGTGCCGCTCTGTTATGCGATCCACGCCAATACCAGAAGCACAATATTTCACAAGTCCTTTTTTTAAACAAACAACCTTAAACTACTTTGATTTTAAGGAAATCGAAAATAAAAAACTAACAAAAAAATAAATATTTGTCAAAATTTACGAAAAAGTTTGATTTGTTATTTTTTTTTTTTGCTTATAAATTATATTTGTTATGGTTCGGTATGAAAAATATTTAATAATTTTTCAATCAAAATTTTTAAAGTTCCTTAATTTTTTGTTGTTAAAGGAAAATTCAAAGAAATTCTCGAAGGCGCACCTCAAGCAGACGAAGAAATGCTCGCAGACAAAGACGAAGACCAAGAAAAGAATCAAAACTTGAAACTCTCATGAAACAGCATGTACGAAAATTGGGAAAAAGTTTTCGTGTTACATGATGAGCATACCTCTACCTTTACCACCTCTCAATTGTGTACGCAAATTGAAAAACCAAGAAGAAAAGTCTCATGTCAAACATTCCTGTGAACATTTCCTCATTTTCATCATCATCATTTCTTGTCCTTTTCTCTTTTTTTGTGTGTGTGACATAAATTTAAGATATTCATATTAAAGGATCATTGTTCTCATCTATAATCCAATTCAATTGACTTTTCAAACAATCGATTGTTGCAAATCCTTCTTATTTTATGCCATAATCGATAGCCCCCCCCCCCCCCCCCCCCCCACCGAATTGTCTGATTTTCAAACTGGAAGAATTGAAAGGATCTCACTCGATTCTATTTCTCTTTCCTCAATCCCTTGGCCCTGTCGCATCACACCGCGCACCGCAGATTACAGTTATAACCATCAGTAAGTAATGTTTGTCCTTATTTTCAATTGGAAATTGAATTCCCAGTCATGGCTTCATATTTTCTATCATTGTGCCTTTCTGTGTGTGTCTCTCTCTCGCCGCCATCACATCTCCCATCCCATCAGCATCCAGGATGATGATAATTCTTTTCATTTTACCGACAAACCATTTCCTTCTGTGCAATGAATCCCTCAGATGGTTTATCCTTTTCTCAAAATGTTGAATGAACACAGAGCACACAAAAAATCAATTACCTTTCTTGATTCCCAGTTTATAGAAATCTCTCGTGGATTCACCGATTTTCATTTTTTTTTTTTTTTTTTCTTTAAATTAGAAAAAAATAAAATGGATAAAATTGTCCAAGGAAGTTGAAAAGTTTTCATCTTGATATGTTGGGGATAGTTACATCCACACATACAAAAAAAAAAATAAAGGAAAGAAAATCAAGTTTAATTTAAAAACTTCCAAATCTCTTTTAGTTGTGTCTGTATAATATGCATCTATCTTTTGTCACAAGGCAACCCATTGTGTCGTATCTTTCAAATCGAAAAAAAAATAAAAGAATTATTGTAAAATATTTGAGACCGAAATCACACTTGCGATAAAAGAAAGAAAATCAACATTTTTCATACAAAAATCCTTGAGCCTAAAGCAAATAGTTTTAGTCAAAATGAAGTTTTGACAGAAAATCGCTAGAAAACCAAAAAAAAAGAACATTGGACCGAAGGAATAAGATATTGAAATGTTCCTCCTCCCGACAAGGTTACTTTGGATGGAATGTCCTTGACCCTTTTACTGTCTGAATGCAAATTTGATATGACACGAATGTTTTGAACAACCTTTAACTTTTTATAGTTATTTGGGTTTTGTGCAAATGCATTTCGAGAATGTTCTTGAATTCAAAAGGCCAAAAAGATAAATATTTTATCGAAAGACATTTGGTAAGGCGGTTAACTAATGAAGAAAACAATCGAAATTGGTATCCGTTCTGGATTTTTGATTAGTTTCAGTGTCAGCAGTCTTGTGCTCAGAATGTCTGACAATTTCATTAAAGTATTCATGAAGTCAAGTTGTTTTTTTTTTTTTTTTTTTTTTTGAAGTAAGTAAATTTCAATATTTAATAGTTACATATTTGAATAAACTCTTGCGAATGGAGCAAATTCGTTCAAGAGTTTTTATTGCTGAATATGATTCCTTATCATAAAAGTATGCTTCAGCCAAAAAGGCTACTAAACCCATTGGTCCTTTTCTCAGAAAATGGCAGCACTGGTCGGTTTTAAATTTTTTTTTTTCATTATTTAACTTGAAAACTAAGCCCAACTTTAAAATGGTATGTAGCATTTTTTTGAGACCCTCCAGAGGAGTTTTTGGAATTAATTTTTTTAGACCAAAAATAACGGTACCTGTCATAAACAAATTTCAACAAAAAGTTTAATTTTCTCGAAAACGGCTCCAAGGTCTATCTCTTTATGAATTTTTTTTTTCGAATATCATTAACCCTATGTAGGCACACCTCTTTTTGGAGAATTTGGTTTATACTTTTTCATGTCGCTAGAACTTTTTTCGATCCCACTATTTTATAGGGAATCATTTCATATATGAAATTGATGTAGAATATTCCGAGGAATTCGAATATTGTATTCAAAATTCAAAAAAATGTATTTTCACCCTTATAAAGACACTTTTTTGTGACCACTTTTAATTTTTGTTCTGCCAAATTTGCACCCGTGGTGCCGACAGAGGGTTAATAACGGTACCTGCCATAGAACCGTTTATTTTTTTTTTTCCAAATTGTTCGATTTCAAGGAAATTATTATACAAAAGCATTTACATAATAATTTAAATATAAGCCAAAAATAAAATTTTGAAAAAAGTAATTTTTGGATTTAAAAAAAATTTAATTTTTGTTTTTTTATCGAATTTCCTAAAACGGAACATCGATTTTTTTTGAAATTTTTGTTTTAAGTGTTGATTAATAATAACACTGGTCAACAAAATTGAACTTTTTTTTTGCCACAAGAACCAAGATATACTTTTCTAGAGGTTTTTGACGTGCTGAACTCGAATCTGAAGTGAAAAAAATTTGATTGGCCTCCGTTTTTGAGATATTACCGTTATAAAATGCTAAAAAACGTAATTTTGGCTGTTTTCGAGCTTCAAATTTTATGTGGGGTAATTCATTTTAAACAAATTTGTACCGATGATTTTAAGAACAGAATATTCTTCTTTAAAAAACTGTTTAAATTTTCCCGATATCTCTTTTATTGCTCGAGATATCTTAAGTTTCAGTTAGTAAGCCAAAGAGAAACTAAATTTAATCTAAAGTTTAAGTCCCTGGGCATACAATTTTTGCCACAAGAACCAAAATATACTTTTCTAGAGGTTTTTGAATCCCTAAATTCAAATCTACAATCATAAAAATTCTATTAGCTTCCGTTCTTGAAATATAACCGTTATAAGAAAACCATTTTGTTGCATCTTATAACGGTAATATTTCCGGAACGGAGGCCAATAGAATTTTTTTTAATTTCGGATTCGAGTTCAACAACCCAAAAACCTCTAGAAAAGTATATTTTGGTTCTTGTGGCAAAAAAATTTAATTTGGTTGGCCAGTGCTGCATCTGAGTCAAAGACTGGTCCTTAATTTTTTAATATCTCGGACAGTAAAAGTGATATCGGAAAGATTTAAACATTTTTTGGAAGAATAAAACCAGTTCTTATAGACACCGTTATAATTTTTTTCAAAATGAACTACACCACATAAAAACAAAACCTCGAAAACAGCCAAAATGACGTTTTTCGGCATTTTCTAATGGTAATATTTCAAAAACGGAGGCCAATACATATTTTCTCACTTCATTTTCGAGTTCAGCACATCAATAACATATAGAAAAGTATATTCTGGTTCTTGTGGCAAAAACCTTGTTGACCAGTGTAATTACTACAAAATAGCATACCAACTTTATTTTTTTTTTTTTTTTTTCAAAAAAATGTTTTATAAAAAATTAATTCAAAAAAAAAAACGGATTTGAAATTTTTTTTTCTAAAAATGCATCTTTATAAAAGAAATTAAACTGCATACTTTTCTTGGAGCTCAATTTCTTAAAAGAGCTGTTGTTTTTTTTTTTCATTTGAAGAACAAATTTTATTTTATTTTTTTTTTTTTAATTTTTTTTATTTTCATTTACCTACTAAACAAAATTTTTTATATAAAAAGTCTTACAAATTTCAACAATTTGAATTCCAAGAGGAAGTTCGTGCAACCCAGTCGTGCATTTAATTTTTTTTTTTTTTTAACGATAGAAATGCACCATTTCAAAAATTAGCACTTTTATTTGTTTTTGACTTTAGAGTTTTTTTTTATTGAAGCAACTTTTTTAAATGCGATAAAAAAGTAATAATAACACGGTGTAACACTCAAAATATACGCGGGCGGAGACCTATCAGGTTTTGTAGAACTAGTTGCACTGAATACGAAACGGTATTTGAAAATCCCCTAACACCCCCAAAATCTGGAGTTACGGGCAAAAAACGGTTTTTTGGACCTTCACCCATTGAAAAAATTCTAGCTTCGACAATTTTTTACCCATTTTTTGAAAAATTATTTTATCAGATTTTTCTTTTTTCAAAATATTTTTTGTTTTTATTTGTTTTTATTTTTCAATTTTCTCAAAAACTAGAAGACATAGAAACATATAGTTTTCACTGTTCGATAAGGAATTAATTGAGGCAGTTTTCTGTCTAAGGTCCAATTTATTCACACTCCATTAAATTTAAAGTCGCCATTAAAAAAGGGAAATTTTAAAATTTGTATGCGATTTGACAGTTTTATAATTTTTAATGGAGCCTTTAAAAATAATGGAGAGTGAATAAATTGGGCCTAAGTAATTTATTTACTAAAATTCACAGTCTGGAGTAAAAAACCGTTTTTTGCCCGTAACTCCAGATTTTGGGGGTGTTAGGGGATTTTCAAATACCGTTTCGTATTCAGTGCAACTAGTTCTACAAAACCTGATAGGTCTCCGCCCGCGTATATTTTAAAACCTCATTTTTGTAACACCGTGTAATTGGTACATAAGTTTTGGACTCTGAAGTTAACTGAACTTGAAGGATTGATTAAATAAAACCTTATAATTACAAAAAAAAAATTAAATTGCATTTTTATGACTTTTTGTGCGATTGTGTGTATGTTATTTTTTTGTTTTTTTTTTTTTTGTAAATAAGCTTTTCAGTAACGAAGAGGATATTTCGAACATCAAAAGTAACAGCTTCTTTGAAATTAATCAAATGATTCACAATTTAAATTTTATCAGTAAAAAACAGAGTATTGAAAATTCAAATTCATTATTTTTATTGCTTAAAAAGGATCAATCCTTTAAAGGTTATCGCTCTTGAAAAGCAAACAAATAAAAATTAAAAAAAAAAAAAACATTTGGCTTCCCTCTATATTCCTCTACCTACACAAATCGCGATTAAACTAAAATATTAAAATAAAATAAAAGTAAAAAAAAAATCAAATAAAAAAAAACACCATAAACACTGAAATCCCCTTAAAATAAAATAAATTAATGACCATTTTATAGGATCAATTCAAATTTGATTTGTGCTTCGGACTATCTCCACCTATGTATGCATGTTCGATAGTTTATTCAGTTAATGGTTGTAGAAACCAAAGCAAACCACTTTCCAGCCAATTCGGAAATCGTTTTTTTTTTCACCGATTTTTTTTTTTGATTTTTTCGATTTTTTTTTATTAAGTGGACGCACTCCAATCGATTAAAATTCAAATTGAATCCCATTGTGCGTTTAAATTGTGTTTGTCTGTGGATGCATTTAATTGCATTGGAATAAATCACAAGGACATTTTATTTAATTTTTTTTTTTTTATTGTATTCCTCTTGTTGTTTTTTGTTGTTGTTGGTGTTGTCGTGTATTATTGAGGACTTTGTTGTGTTGAGAGAGGACCTTTAGCTATATTATATTTGTTGGTACATGGTAAATTGGGGGAATTTTAATTAATTGATGAAATGCGACATTATGCGATTGGATTTGCACTTTATATGATCACTTTAATGAATGCGATTAATTATATGTATGTGTTGTTTTGTGGAGTGTTAGAGAGTAGGTATTATATGTTGATGCATTTTGTTTTTAGAAATTAGGCTTTGAGGTTTTGTTTTTTTTTTTAATTGTTTAACATTATCGATGTGGAAATTGGAGACTATATACTATGAATTGCTTTTAAGGGATAAACCTATTTATTAAAACAAAAGTGCGGAAAGAGAGATTGTGTTGATTTGATGGAGCTTAATTTGTACAACACATAAACTCAATGCGCTTAATTTGTTTGTGTCTGCTTATTTAGAGTAATATTGCGTGTTTAGATATTGGATATAGTCTTTTTTAATTTAATCCTATTGTGAACAACTGTTTAAATAATTACCTTGGTATACGAAATTTAAATGGATTTCAATAAATATGTCGAAATTGATGTTAAATATAGAAACAATTATAGAAATGTGAGGAAATAGAAACTGAATTTGTTTTGGTTTTTAGATTTTAGTATTTTCTATTATTTGTTTTAGGTAAATTTTGTATAAATATGTTGTTTGGGAATAAATCTAAATTTCAATTATACTCAATTGATTTCAAATTAAAATATGACTTTTATGTTCTAAAATCTGGAAATTATAATGTTTATTTTAAAAATAGCTCGGTTTCTACCTGGTCCTCCACATTTATATATATCGTGTTAGGTGTCACCGGTCTTCACTTGTGGCCTTGTGGCCACTTTTTAGACAAAGTTTTCTCTTTATTCAATTCAGAAACTGGTGAATTAAGGGTATAAATTTCGGAAAAATTAGGACATTAAAATAAATCAAACAGCGTATTTTTTTAACAATCTCAGCTTATTGTATTCTTAGGAAATTTTTGATGCTATCACCGTACCTTAACCCATGACAATCTGACTTCTCTGAATATAATTATGCATGAAAAATCTTTATTATTGGAAATTAAGAATCTTCATACCAATTTCCGGGGCTAAAAAACTAAATTTTATCTACGATTGATGGCCTTTATATCAATACAAGTTTAATTTTAGTCTATGTTGTTTTCTTTTCCTTTTATTTATGATTTGAATACAAGAAACCATGTTCCGAGATTAAGAAGAACCAAGCCTCATGAGTTTATGGTCTAAAAAAAAAAACATGGGAAAGTATTAAAAGTTTAAACTTTCCCCAAAGTGATTTTAAAAAGTTAAGAAAGAAAAATCTGATGTCGATCTCTCAAGATTGGTCCTGATAAAGAGGTGTTTTTAGTGGTTAAGAGTCCCACACTACTTGGTGTCGAATACTACCAAGTGTCTTTTGAAGATTTCCTCCCGTCAAAAAAAAAAAGTTGCCACATGCAACTTGCCACTTCCAACTTGCCACATCCAACTTGCCACGTGCATTTTGCCACATGCAACTTGCCACATGCTACTTGTCACACGCAACTTGCCACATGTCTCGTGGTACTTCCAACATGCCACATGCACTTGCACCATGATTCATGCCACATGGTACTTGGCACATGCAACTTGCGACATGAAACTAGCAACTTGCCCCTTGTTCCGTGTTTTTTTTACCGTGCTGCGGCGTACTACATTTTTAAATACTAAAGTACTACCAACTCCAAAGGTGAAACGACAGCCCTGCTGCCCAATTGTCTCGGAGATGGCAATCGCGTCATAATCCCTTTGACATTCTTGTCAAAAAACAAATTTTCATACCCACCGTCCCATAAGAAGTATAACTTCAAAAAATGAACAATCAGGAGCGGTTAGGTTAGGTTATATGGGCTGACAGTTGATTTTGTTACCGTCACACTTAGATCAATGTAGATCCCTTGTGATACCCTGAAGTATTGTAACTTCATGAAAAAGTGTTAACCTATGAATGCTATGGTTGTTCAAGCCATTTGAAGGACTTGACAAAGTTCAGTAGGCTATTGCCTGAGAGTTCCGATAATTCTTCTAATTCATTAAAGAAGTAGTTTCCTAAGAATTTTTTCCTAGTGCGACAGAGTGCGGTTAGCAAAAGATATGATTGTCTCTTGGGAAAAAAGCTTGTTAACGTCAAATTTTCCCAAAACATTGCCTGGTAGATTTGGCGAGGGTCACATTTATGATATTTTGCGCCGGCAAACAGAAGTGCATTTTAAATTTTGTCGACAAAAATCATTTGCATGGCTATTTCATGTCGAAAAATGATGGTATTTGGTAAATTGGAAAATACTAGCAGCAACATGTTTTTTTATTCGAAGCAATTCATAATTTAAAAAAATTTGTTTTCCAACTTTCTTCAAAATGAAGACTGCCAGAATAAGCGTTTAAATACATTTTTTTTTAGAACTGAATTTGAGCTTAATTATTATAATTATATGAAAAATGTGTGATCTTGTATTTGGGTATCTGCACGATCTTCAAAATGCACCAATTCGGTAAAACACGGTTTGAAGCCCAATTTATTCACTCTCCATTAGATTTGAAATCAACAATAAAAATTTTAGATCTGTCAAATCGCATATATGTATACCAACATCTGTATTTTAAAATTGGAGTGTTGATAAATTGTGGATAAGAGCTATTTTTCTTAATGAGCAACAATTTTGAAGATTTTCCAATCAATTTTCATAATAAAATTGCCAATATATTATTACCACTTGTTTAATCAATCAAATAGAATTTGATATTCTAAGCTAGAATACGAAGTAAAAGAATTAGATTCTTACATGAAATTCCGAAATTAGACTATTTTTTTGCTACTTAGGTCGCGTTTTCGTCAGAAAGTGTATTTATCGGAGCAATATCATGCCCTTTTTTTAACGTAAGCTATTAACTTAAACTTACATTCCAAATGAATTATATTTAAACGTTTATTTTTGTTTCTCTGTCTGCTCCCAGAAACAAAAAACCCAAGTACACAAAAAAGAAGTGATTAAAGAATAACAATTCACAAGTTTTGTTTTGTACCTGACCTTTCACCTGCCTTCTCCAAAAGGGGTTAAATATAATATCAAATTCTGCTATACATCCTAAATACACATAGACTGAAAGCCGCCTATAGAAAAAAATGCCTAACTTAATATTGAAAGCCATTTCGAAAACAAGACATTAAGTAAATGGCAAAAACCCTAACAATCAATTCCCTTTTATTTATGTTAAGATATTTACCTTTTCAAACTTCCCTTTCAGCTTTTCCGAATTGAAATTATATTCTTCCATTAGGTGATATTGAATAGCAGTAGTATAGCTTTTGCTTTTGCACATAAAAAGGAATTCTCTCTTTCAATGTATCTTTACTTAACAAGATTTTATTGTGCTAAGGTTGGCATTATTCTTAGGAATTGAATCATTAGGAATGATTGATTAATGAATAATGTCCGAAGACAATGAAGCTGATTTTTATGTATCATTGGTTTCATTTTCATATATAAAATAAGAAGATCTTCTTTCAAAGGACAGAGAGGTCCTTATTGGTTGTCTTAATTAAAGAATAGTGAAAAAAGGTTTTCCTAGAATATATGAACTGAAGAAAAATACTTACTTATGAGAATAAAGTCAATAAACCCTAATTATGTAGGCTTTTGGGAATGGTCTATATAAAATATTGACCAAACATTTATGTTTGAATAAAGATTTCGAAGAATTTCTCGACAGACTTTTACTCAATCACATCCCACATATTTTATATAATTAAAGGATTCTTAGAACTTTTTTTGAGAAAATTAATTAAATCTTTCTCAGGACTAATTTTTCAATTTAGCAAGTCATCATCTTTCAAAAACTAATTACAATCTTTTGTCATCCTTTTTGCTTATAATCTGTTTAAGTGGTCCTAAACTTGAAACTTCCACTCAACTTGTTTGTCCAATTTCCGGGGAAATGTCCTTGAATTGAAAACTCTTTACGCCCTCATAAAATCTCAAGAAAATATAAGCAAAACTTCGATTCGACTATGGGCTAATTTTCTTCAGTCTATCTCTCTCTCTCTCTTTTTCTTTCTCTAGAGCGTTATTCGCCACTAAATTTCATCTGCAATGTGGCTTAAACAGTTTTCTTATAAATTTTGCAAATATTTAACAAAAGCATGAAATTATTGTTCATGGAGAATTATCCCACATAATTCACTTAAATGCATTTCAATTAAAAATTCACAGCTTCTTTATGGGAAACATGGACTGCGTCGTGGAACTTAGGACGACTCACTACACCCCCCCATTTTTGTCTCACTCATACTTCCTTATTTTATATATTTTTGGATTTGAAGGAAGAAGGATAAACTTTTTTGAGAGAGAGGAAAGAAAAGTTTATGGATGTGGTCGAAACAAAAGCGCTTAGCATTTTCTACTCGTATAGTTAGATATTTATACAAGTCGTATAGAGAGTCTAGGTATTATTGGAAATGAGAGAGGAAGGATCTAACTCTTGAAAGTGGTGACCCGTCTATCGGATATCAAAATTCCAAACTAAAGGAAGATTGTTGCGGAAAGTTTTGTGCATAGATTTTGTGGTATAACCAATTAGAAGATTTATGGCTTAGATAAACCATACTGTGCCAAGTTGGCGATTTTATATAGTTAGAGTACCTGCAAGTTGCGAGGCGGCTGCCAATGCAGGTTTTGGAGTTTCTTTTTTTAGTTTTTTTCTCTCTACTTAGTTGTTGAACAGATTGTTTTGGGTTTGGTAAAAGTTTTTGCTAGATGCAAAAAAGTTTCAACAACAAGTTAGTTGAAAATGGGTAAAACTGTGCGTAAGTTTGATGTTTTTTTTTTTGTTCTCTTTTTTTAACTTATAAAAGTTCAATTAAGCTGTGTTAACTTATTTTGAGTAAGTCAACTTCAATGATCTTTAATTTTTATTCTGTTTTGGGATGATTTGTTCTATTTTAAATGATTTCTAATGGATCGTGAAGATAAAATTGATCGGCTTCGAAATGTTAGGAAAAGAAAAAAAAACTTTGGTTGGAAATATCTCAGGAACCAGACCTCGAAGAAACTTTTAGTTTTCAGTCATGAAAAGAATTTAAAGAGACCTTTCTTTTAATGTCTCACTCGATAGATTCGGAGGAAATTTTTAAAAATGGATTTTTTTTTGGCAAGGGATTAACCTTGATTTTTTGTCAAAAATGTTAAAAAAAATAAATTTGTAATTTTTTATCAGAATGCATAGGCCTTTTCACTGCGAACTCATATCTGTAAACCAAAACTTGTTTCGAGACTTTGGTCAAAAGATATCGGCTTCGAAATGTAGGGAAAAGAAAAAAAAACCTTTGGTTTAGAATATTATAGGATCCAGATCTCCAAGAAAGTTTTTGTTTTCAATTTTGAATAGAGTTTAAAGAGACCTTTCTTTTGATGTCTCACTCGATGGATTCAGAGGAAATTTTGAAAATGGATTTTTTTTTGGCAATGGCCTTGATTTTTTTCTCAAAAATCTGTAAAGATAAATTTGTAGTTTTTTTTACTGAAATGCATAGTCCTGTTCACTGCGAACTCATATCTGAAAACAAAAACTAGTTTCGAGACTTTGGTCAAAAGATATCGGCTTCGGAATGTAAGTAAATAAAAGAAAAAAAAATGTTTAATTGGAAATATCTCTGGAACGAGACCTTCAAGAAACTTTTAGTTTTCAGCAGTGAATAGAGATTAAAGAGACCTTTCTTTTGATGTCCCACTTGACAGATTTAGGTGAAATTTTAAAAAATGGAATTTTTTTTGCCAAGTTTGTTTTTTTCTCAAAAATCTGAAAAAAAAAATAAATTTCTAATTTTTGTATCGAAATGCATAGGCCTGTTTACTGTGAACTCATATCTGTAAACCAAAACTTGTTTCGAGACTTTGGTCTCAAAAGATATCGGCTTTGGAATCTAAAAAAAAAAAAAAGAATAAACAAAAAAAGTTTATGGTTAATAGTAGTTGCTTAATAGTATTGCTTGCTATCCAATCCTTTATTATCAGAAGAATAATTATCACGTATCTATCCTAGTTTGCTACATAATGACATACTTTCACCTCCCGTTTATTAATCAAGGATATACAAATTCACACTAAAACAATTCATTTGTGTGTTCTTCTCAAAGGTAGATTATTATTATAATGGTTAAAGCTTTTTCCAAAAACCATATTAATTTGTATTTCCAAATTGTTATGATGTGGTTAATGAAATCGTGTTCAGAATTCTTAATATAGCGATAATATTAATGCTCCTGGGGTCAGTATTGCTTGTGAATATTTGCAATTGTTTCATTATACATAGCTATCTTCCAACAAAACCTCCCAAACACGAACAAAAATATTTTATAAAAAAAAAAAATTGAATTTTATTTGATTCGCATTTAATTTTATTTATAGGAACACTGACATTCACACAAGAGTACAAAGAGATACAAAATCACACACACACACATGTAGACATTTATATATATTTAAAGAAGATACCATATTCTGGCCACAAATGGTACGTTAAATGGATTATATCCTGGCTATTTCCTTTTCCGGTTTAATTCATTTGAAATTATGTGGCATAACGTTTTGAGTATAGATTGTGCAAACATTTAGTTAAATTCACACTTGAATGTGGGAATGGTGTTGATGCATGATGTGGGCTTGCCTTTTGCATTTGGACACACACGTGTGTGCTGTGAATCATATTTAACATGAGTATTTAAACTACGTATTTGACAGACAGAAAATTAAAGTTCATCATTTTTGACACTATTTTCACTAGTTTCAACTGGGAACAACTCATCCCATAGACGATATCTCTCCAAAAACGGTTCTTCACCGAGTTGAATTTCCTTATCATTGTACAGACAGTAGACGTTTTCTTTAGTTGATGGCAACCACTTTACACCATTGACATCGCTTGGGACCCTTTAAAAATTGTTATTAAATAACTCTCCAATTTTATTCTTATAACAATTAATATTTCACCCAGTTTCAGAAAATGAAGCCCACCATTTTCCATATCGTTCAGCCATAAACACATCAGAATCATCAAGATCTCTTTCATCCCACTTAAAAATATATTGGAGATCATCGGCATGTAAGACACCTAGAACATCAAAAACAAGTTTAAAAAAAAAAAACTCTCCAAAACAACACATTTCCTTTACCTCTTGGTTTACCATTTTCATCAGGAAAAATACTAAACTTCCCAGAATAGTCAAATCGATAATAGTATACATCAACATACTTTCTTGCCAAATGAACCAATCTATAAACTCCATGACCAATAATAGCATCCGAGAAAATCTCTCCAAAATTGCCAAATGGTTGATCTTGAATAAGTTTGTCCTTCAAGTAAAACTTTTGAATTTTTTTACTTTTTTCCACAGCATTTTTGTCCAATTCAAAGGTTAACACTTCGGGAGCATATTTCTCAAAGTTCAAACTGATATCATTCAAAAAGCCTATATTGCTTGCATGTTCTAAAAATTTCAAAAAAATTTAGTACACAAAAGAAAGAAATTATTATAAAGTAGTTCCATACGATAAATATTGAAAAAGGCAAGTTCATCTTTTGTAATTCCTGTCATTACTGGAACTTTATTGAATTCTCCCTTCGCAAAGACATTTGTTGGAGTGTCAAGTAGAAAATGTCCATCGACTTCATAATTCCACTTTAAATCAATAAATCCATAAGGTTCATAAGTTTTACAAGCATCAATTATTTTTTCCCATGAAACATTTCTCAAACAATCTACTACATTTTTAGAATTGTATAAGGGGCAGCTAACTAACTTAGCTAGTTTTCTAGTCCAATGCAGATTATCCACAGTAAAGTGATTTGTAGCTGAACCACTCATAGCTATTGCTTTATGGAACAGTCCTTTGGATAGTGGCGAAGCCATATGAAGTGTCACTGCCATTCCACCAGCACTCATACCGAATATTGTCACTGATTTCTGATTGCCGCCAAAATTCGAAATATGATCTTGTACCCATTGCAAAGCCATAACCTGATCAAGATAACCATAATTTCCACGAGCATCTTCATTTTTAGTACTCAAAAAACCCAATGCTCCAAGTCTATAATTCATAGTGACCAATACAATATCTTGATTCATTAACAACCCTGGACCAGATTCCAATTCACTATGACTTGTTCCCAGGAAATTCGAACCACCATGAATGTAAACCATCACTGTTTTGCTTGCACTTAGATCGCGTGTATAAACATTTAGTACTAAACAATCTTCAGACATAGATTCTCTTGGATATCTTGGTTGAGGGCAAACGTAGCCATCTTTAGTGGCGTCAAGAATAGAATTTCCCCATGTCGTAACACTTACGGGTGCTTTGAAACGTTTATCTCCGATAGGTGCTTGGGCATATCTTATACCACGAAATGCCATGAATTCATGATTTTTGCTTGTTTTTAACACAGAACCTTTGAGTTTACCTAAACTTGTTTCGACAATAGGTTCATCTTTGGCGAGAGCAATGCTCAAGGAAAATGTCACGCAGAGACAAACTAATGATAGCTTCATTCTTGCGCGGGACTATATTCAATACTAAAAACTAAATTGTTGGTGTAGGATATTATTGTGCAATGTCTGATGATCGTGATATGTATTAGTGTGACCATGCCTTAGCATTTGAAGATAGATATTATAAAAAGTTTGTAATACAAAATATTTCATATATGTACTAAAAATCCACTCATCCAAAAATTGTGGTCTTAAAAGTATAAAGCAATAAAGTATGTTCATTCGATCCTTACAAACCGCCATATTCAATTTTATGTGATGTCACATAGCCTATGATCAGCAAACAAACAAGACGTTTCTAAAGACACTTCTCTT
Organism: Episyrphus balteatus; assembly: GCF_945859705.1. Taxonomy (NCBI): domain Eukaryota; kingdom Metazoa; phylum Arthropoda; class Insecta; order Diptera; family Syrphidae; genus Episyrphus; species Episyrphus balteatus. The sequence continues at coordinate 2,818,722 of NC_079137.1, read as the reverse complement.
TTCAAATTTTGATAAGTACTTTAGAAGTTGTGATGGAAGAGATGAACCTTCAAACATAAACACCGGTCAAACACATAGCTCTCTTTTTGCCTTTGCTAAACGAACTTGTGGATGTTAATTAAATATTTTCTTTTACAATATTCAGTCTTAACTTGATTTAGTACGGATCAAACTGACTGCAAATTATAACTGAACAGAAAAACTGGGTTAAAAATAACTTTAAGTCTGCTCAGTGGGAGTGGTACACGATTTTTATTTTTTTGTTTTTAATAATAGATATTCTAAAATTAGAAAAAAAAACAACAACAATGGTCACACCAATGCCTTTTGCTATCATTTAATAAACAATAACATCGTTGATTGTAATCAAATTATTTTGAGTACAAAGTTTATAAAGAGAAACAAATTATATACTCTCACATGTAAGTAGGTGCTATGATTTAATCAAACAATTGAGTGAAAACAAGTTTTTTTTTGTTATATCTAATTAAAAACTGAATGACTCTGATTGTTTTTTGAGTAAACAATTTCGATTCTATAAATCCCTCAGGTACTTACAAGTATTTATGTAGATTTATTCAGTAATGTCAAGGTTATTACTGTTATAAACAATTATAGAACTTTTATGAGATGGTCGATATGTTATTATGAAGTATACAGTACCCTATAATTTTTTTTAACATTCGAAACGTGAATTTAAAGACTCAGTATATATGTAAGATGAATTTTGTGTAAGACCAATATTAGACCAGTGCCAATAATTTTTGAAAATAAAAAAATTATTAGCAGCATATTGGTTGTGGGAAAATTTAGGATAAATGGTATATGAAAGGGGAAAAATAAATTGCCCACAAAAAAATTGGGGGAAGGGGGGTGGGTGGGCGAAAAAGTGGAGTGGGTGTCAAAAATCATGGTTTTTTACGATTTCTGTCAAAACTAGACGTCCTATCAAAAAAAGTCAAATGCAAAAGTTATAGGTAGTATAAATGTCTACAACTTTTACTCAAACAATTTTTTTCTATAACCTCAAAAATATTGAAAAAAATGCAAAAATACGATTTTTTGATTTTTATCTTTTACAAAAATGGTTGGATTTTAAAAAAACTTGGTTAAAAACTACTTTGCTATGTTTTCTATCTATTAAAAATGTTTTTTGAGCAAAAAGTGAATTTTTGGATTTTTGACGAATTTAATTTGAAAAAATAGCCTATTTTTCAATCAAAAAAGTTACCGAAAAATTTTTGATTTATTGACCTTTTAAATTTGAATCAAGCACTAGAATAGCTCTACCATGAAAAGTTTTTGAGATATTGAATTTTGAACGTCCAAAACACTATTTTTGTGATGTTTTGCATGGTAATATCTCAAAAACGTGATGTCATAGAATTTTTCTGACCTCGGATTGGAGCTCAGCGCACAAAAAACTATTAGAAAAATATACTTTGATTTCTATAAAAAAAAACTTTTTGACTAGTGAATTCGAACAAGGCATTCGATTTTTTCTTCCCTGTTTGAATTCACTAGTCAAAAAGTTTTTGACATATTACCATGCCAAAAATCAGAAAAATAGTGTTTTGGACGTTCAAAATTCAATATCTCAAAAACTTTGCACGTAAGATCTATTCTAGTGCTTGATTCAAATTTAAAAGGTCAATGACCATTTGAAAAGTATAATTTGGTTTCTATGGAAAATTATTTCTTGCCAATATTACTGTCATTGACGGAAAAATCGATCTTAAAAATCGTTTTTTTTATTTTTTTTTCAATTTTTCTCAATATTTTCTAAAACAAAAGTATAGTTTTTCCACACAATCTTAAGTAATAGGTTTTAGGGCCAATTTTTCAATAGTCAGATAAACCTCAGATAGAGCTTATTCCTAGGAATAAAAGTTTTTTTTATATTGAAATTTATTCTTCTGATAGTCTAACTGACGATTGAAAAATCAGGGCTTAATCTAAATAATTTCAAAAATCAAAAATTTTTTCGGTAACTTTTTTGATTGAAAAATAGGCTATTTTTTCAAATTAAATTCGTCAAAAATCCAAAAATTCACTTTTTGCTCAAAAAACATTTTTAATAGATAGACAACATATCAAAATAGTTTTTAACCAAGTTTTGTTAAAATCCAACCATTTTTGTAAAAGATAAAAATAAAAAATCAAAAAATCGTATTTTTGCATTTTTTTCAATATTTTTGAGGTTATAGAAAAAAATTGTTTGAGTAAAAGTTGTAGACATTTATACTACCTACAACTTTTGCATTTGACTTTTTTCGATAGGACGTCTAGTTTTGACAGAAATCGTAAAAAACCATGATTTTTGACACCCACCCCACTTTTTCGCCTACCCACCCCCTTTCCCCCAATTTTTTTGTGGGCAATTTATTTTTCCCCTTTCATATACCATTTATCCTAAATTTTCCCACCACCCTTATGCTGCTAATAATTTGTTCAACTTTTGCCCTCTGAAAACCGGATTGGCACTGGTCTATATGGGCCATCTGCGTTATAGACTCAATCATAATAGTCGTTCCGTACGTAAACGTCAAATTCCAAAAAATAAACGAAACGTTTTCATCATCTTTAAAAAATTTATAAGAGCTCCAAAGTTAAATTAGTTTTAAAACAAATTTTTCATTTCATTTATTTAAAAAAAGTACATACATTAATAAAGTACTGTAGGAACTAAACGAACAAATAATAGACAAAAAAAAGCTGATTTCAATGATTTGATTATACTACAACTATTGATAAAGTTATCTTGAAAACTGAATTATGTACCTACATTTAGGTTGAATAATAATAAGATATCATTTATTCAAGTACATTGTTAGATTATGAAAGAAAAAAAATATTTTAATAATGGAGATAAAAATATTTGCAAATAGAATAACAAAGAATATGTATCTGATACTAAGCAAACCGAATAATAATGAAACTTTTCGTTACAACATAAACAAATTCTTTTCTTGACGTTTTGTTTGTTTCTTCATTAAAATTAGGTAATTTTATAATCCCAGACACCTATTATAATAAGCAGTCTAAAAAATTATTATTACTTCAGTCTTTATATACTTTGATTGGAAAAAAAAATATAAAATAACGTTAAAACCTTAGCGAAATTCATATTTCAGTTAAATAAGTTGCGGTTAATATGGCTATGGTGTTTAAAACAATTTAACAACGACTAAATAAACATACGAAATATTTTATCATATCCTTCTTCATACCAATCTTCTGAGAGTTGAACTTTTTAAAGCTTGAAAAAAAAAAAAAATTAAAGTCAAATATAGCCTACATGGCCGTTTTAGCAACATAATGTGTAGGCCATATTAGATACACTTTGTGTTTTTCATTCATTTGAATTTTCAGCACGATTTTAAAACAAAAATTTGAAAATATTAAACACTTTCAGTCGTATTTATTAGATTTTAGTCTACTTATACACTGCATATATAATATTTTTCAAATTGTTGGAAATATGCTTTAATTAATAAAAATAAAAATCACATCATTCGCGGTTAAGACAATCTACTCTTGTGTATAAATTTGACAGCTATAAGACAACAATAAACAAGGTTTTTGATCACATTTTCCAAATTTAAACAGTTGTATAAAGTTATAGAACGTTTATAAATACGGGGTTTTGTACTTAATTTTACAAAACAAAGTTGTTTTCAATTTAACACAAAATTCAATTTTAAATACTTAAGAAAACTGAACTAAAAACCACATCAAAAGTAACGATATCAAAATGTGCCGTATGTTTTTAAACTCATGGCTGACGTTTAAGTGAAATTTGAACAGTAAAAATTCTATATTTTGAGGGCTTTCGTTTGGGAAATACAGAGGCGGGCCATATTGACTACGTGGGCCATATTACCCACGTGGGCCATATTTGTCGAACTTACTCGATGTATTCAGCCATCTACTTTGTATATGTTGTTGGTGTTGAAAAAGTTCCCGGGAAAGTTTTGCCTTCCGGGCTATTTCTTAGTTCGAACTGCATAGTTAGAAACAAAAAGTTCTCACGTGCTCTTGCTGATTTAAAATTCTATAAGGTCAGTTGTTGTACCTACTTAATAAAATTTGTTTTTCATGTCGCATGTTGTCTCACGTTGCATACGTTAATAATATAAATCGTATATCGTATATACTCTAGGCTCATTTATTTAAATTTCATATGCTATGCAGCGCGAGATACTGATTGAAAGGCCTTTATGCTGAACAGAACAGATAACATCGTTGTGTCATCATATAACTTTGTCCCTTTGGTCTTTTTCCACAGACAGATAATAATAATTGCTAATTAAAATAATCGATTGATCGTTGGTTGTTCTATCGTATATCGCGGCCAAGCCGAGAATAACACATTGATTCCTCAGGCGTGTTGGGATGGACGACGGATATGCTGGATATGCTTACGCAATTCGAGATATGAATTTCGAGTCATTTAATTTAATTTAAACGTTCTTTGTGCCAATAATTTAATACATAATGGTAACAACGCAACAAAGCCGACAAAAGGCCAATAGCCCATCGACATACGTAAACATAACGTGTCCAGCATATCATCAGCGAGAAAAGATATAGTTATCTCTACTCTACCTCAACTACATAAAGTGTTATTGTGTATACGTTACGTATACAACACACGCCTCACCACGTTTAATTAATTATTTAAAATACAAAAAATATATAAAAAAAAAAAATTCCTGCATCACTTCTCTTTAATCAGAAAACGCGGCGCAAGTGAGTGAAGGATTGGAGTTGCTATAAACGTTCATCTTGCCGCGAGGAGATTCGCACGCGGCAGAGAGGCTTATTGTATTTCATTGTTAATGCATAAAATAATATAGAAGTTCAATATGATTGAAAAAAAAAAAATGTATTCATGATGTGTACATATCTACATGTAGCTTTTATAGCATTTCATCCGGAAGGACTGTTAAAAAAAATCGCAATAAAAGAAAATTAAAACGAATTCATCAGTCAAACCTTCAATTTATTATTTCTAAGGAAAAAAAGTGAAAAATAAAATGCTTAATTTTAAGTGATTGAAACCTAGACTTTAATGATATCTCTCAGAAACCAAGGTGACACTTTTGTTGTATTAGCGAGTGTTTTTAAATGAAAAATTCAGCGGTTTTAGTTCTCGGATTTTTCATCTATGTATCTAACACTTAAATGTGGCAGCTGAAAGTAATAGGTACTTTTTAGAGCCATACCAAAAAAATTAACGCTAATAGACAAATATCATATTTACGTTAAAATATCCAAAAAGATAAAATATATTTTTATTTCACATTCCTGAAAAAAAGCAAATGGTTTGTTTCCTTTTCTAATGTGAAGTTAGTATATGAGAAAAAGAGGGATAACACTATCTGTCATGGAAATGTCAATGGATTTTCACAGAATCTCCAAATATATTAGGTCTGTTTGGGTTCTTTTTGGACAACTAACAATTTTGCTTCTATAAAGCTTAATAGAAGCAAAAGAAGCATGTATAAAGCTTTACAGAAGCAAAATTGTTAGTCGGTCAACCCATAGAATCCGTTGCGTCCGTTGCGTCAATCAATCCGTTTAAGGATGGGATAGAAAGGGGTGACCCATAGAATACTTTGCATGACGGATTGCTTATTGACAGCTCAAGGCCCCAACCCATAGAATCCGTTGCGTCCGTTGCGTCAATCAATCCGTTTAAGGATGGGACAGAAAGGGGTGACCCATAGAATACGTCGTATGACGGATTACTTTTTGACAGCTCACTTCAAATTCCAAGGTGTGTTCGATATTTTATAGCTGAATGTGCACTAAGAAAGTTCTGATGCAAGAAATTTTTAACTATTATTGTTGTTCTTTTTTTTAATTAAATAAAATGAACGATAGATTTCCTCAAGGTACTTGCTCTTCAGATAAAAACAATTTTTTATAACAAATTATGAGTTGTAGGTATGACTTTGGCATAGTAAAATTGAACTTTACAACAGAATTTGAGTATTTAATTGATATAATTTATTAGATATATCATTAAATGTTAATTTTATTACATTTTCTTCACAAATAAAAAAAAATTAAAGTTCACAACTCATAAAATCGGAGAAGAAAAGAACACAGTTCTTAGTTCTGAAATTCCCCGGTGTGCACTCAGAAACAGAAAATCGAACTGATCTATTGTTGACAACCAATGTCAAAGTATACGACGGATGAAAAAGTAGAAATCCGTCGCCCTCAGTCCGATCCGTCGATTATGGGTCGCTTCTCATAAGAACGTGTGTATTTTATCGAGCTGTCAGATGAAAACTTTGACGCAACGGATTTTATGGGTTGGAGCCTTTTCTGAGTGGATAAAATCCTCTTAGAAAAAATGTACAAAAGTACCTAAACACTGAAAATAACAGGATGAACAAGAACATTTGACGGTTGTGTTGCAAGTTTTCACTCGTGGAAATGGTGCATATGCCATGCAAAATTATCACAGGATACCATACAAAACAATTGACAGAAGAATGAGAATGTTTTGAAAATTTAAACATTTTCTTTTTTTCAAACTGACCAACAACGGTAACATTACCCTATTTGAGAGCATTGAAAAATGAGCTACAATCTGAATGGGTTGTTGTATTAACTAAAATTGTGTTCCATTTCCTTTATTTCATGTGCAAAATAAAATTTAATGGCATCATTTATTGAGCAATTGTGCAGATATGTTTGGAAATCAGGATTTATACGTAGCGATTATTTTTTTGTAGCAAGAAACAAAGTTCGAATGTAACGAAATAAATGTATTATTTTAATAAAAAAAAAATAACAATTTTACACCACTTATGCGCTTATACAAGTTTAAAGTGTGATATGAGATAATAATTGATTTCGAAATAGTAATAAATATAAAATAGAAAGAAATGCAAACTAGCCTTAACTACATTGGATCAAAAAGTGAAAAAGTACAAATGTGAAAATTTTCAAACTCATTTTTATGTAGTTGTTTGGTCTGAAAAATTAAAACAAATGATGCAGAAGGCTTATTTTATGGTCTAATAAGCAATTTGTATACTCTTTTTCACAAAACAATTGCGCTAGCCAGAAAAAAAATATTTTCACTTTTGTACTTTTTCAAAAAGTGGTGTATGTAATTAAGCCTTAAGCCTAAAGGTATAACTACAACGGCCACTCTTTGCAAAAAGTCAAAAAGTGAAAATTTTCAAACTCATTTTGTGACAGTTTTTCCGACTACAAAATTAAAAATAATGATGCAGAAAGCTTATTTTTTGGTTTAAAAAACAATTTTTGTAGTTTTTTTCCACAAACAAATAGCGCTAGAAAGAAATAAAAAAATTTTACTTTTGTAAATTTCCCACTTTTTTACTTTTTAGGTCATTGTAGTCATGGCTTTAACTACAATGACCTAAAAAGTGGGAAATTTACCAAAAAAAAATTTTTAATTTCTTTCTAGCGCTACTTGTTTTTGATAAAAACTACAAAAATTATTTATTAAACTAAAAAATAAGCTTACTGCATCATTATTTTTAATCTTGTGGTGGAAAAAACTGTCACAAAATGAGTTTGAAAATTTTCACTTTTTGACTTTTTGCAAAAAGTTGCCGTTGTAGTTATACCTTTTAAGCCTAAACTACAATGACCCAAAAAATGAAAAAGCGGGAAATTTACAAAATTAATTTTTTTATTTCTTTCTAGGGCTATTTGTTTTTGGAAAAAACTACAAAAATTGTCCAAAATGAGAAATGATGGTTTTCATTGTATGTTTTATAAAGAAATATAAAAATGTATGTTAGCAAAAATAGTAAAATACATTTTTTTTATTGAAAACGTTAGTTTTCACGTTTGTAAACCAATTCCAAACAATTTATGAAAAAATTAGTATGGTAGCACTGATTTAAAATTCACAAAGTTAACCCCAGAAAAATCTCCGGGCTAAACAACTAAGCCCAAAGGGCTTAAGTTTTGTTGCATTTTACATGTAAATTGCTTAGCCCCTACTGCGTTTTTGTTGTCCAGTTAAGACCGGTTGTGATAAAGAAAAACACCTTTTATCTCATTTGGACTCTACACTGAGGGAAAAAATAAATTGAAGTTGAAACATCGTTGTTTCAAAGATCAACTACTTTGATTTATGTGACATTAAGATACGAAACCATCAAAAATTAACCTTTTTTCAACGTTGATTTTAAAATGTTCATCTTCAGGGCAAAATCATTCCGAATAATAGTTAAATCAATGTGGTTTTCATTGATTTCACGTAGTTTTATGGTGGCTTTTCCCTCAGTGTAGTGAAAACAGATTGATTGGTAAGTATAGATCGCGCTGAATTTTAGCTGACATTTTTTGTCTCCAGTTTTCTTCATTTTTTTTCAGTAAATTTTATCAGATGCAAAATGTACTTTTACAAATGAAAATCGATTTTTTAGCACGAGCTGCACACAACTTGTCTCAATTTTTTTTGAACAAATTCTTTCTCTGCTAAATTTTGGGGAAAATTTTGTATGGAAGCTAGAATTCCCAACTAACAATTTTGCTTCTATAACGCTTTACAAATGCAATAGTTGCTTCTATAAAGCTTTATAGAAGCGGAAATGGTGGTCGAGTTTAGCTTGATCTGGGTATTAGACTTTACTATACAGTTTTTTTTTCTCATCCAAAATCCAAGCTTTTTGTATATTATAACCAAAAAAGAAGTTTGAGAATGTTCAATTTTTCAATTTTAAGTATTATAAAACTTTCAAAAACTATCCAAAAAGCTTAGATTTTCGTTTAAAAAAAATTACATACTGTTGTTCATTAACAAACCGATTCGCTAGTGAGAAGAAAGTTATGTTTACTTTTATTTTGTTAAAAGTGTTATTAAAACCTAAAAAAAAATGATAAATAAAATTAAATAAAATGAACTTAAATTTAATCATACTGGCATCACTTTTTTGTAGCTCAAATTCTTGCGCGCCCAATTTGATAGAAATTCCCCTATTTCTATCTCATTCCCACATAATAATTGGAACAATCTGAAAAACAGAATACCGCACACACAATTTAACCATTTTGACATTACACACACGCACACTATTACAATTCCAACGCAACTTTCTCTATCCATATACAAAAATTCACATCATCTTTCCACTGTATGAGTGGCCAATTGGTCAATCCGCCATCTTGGAATTGTATGAACAAGAAAGCAAAAAAAAAGAGCAAGAAAAAAAGGAGAAAAATCGAAACATTGACAGGAAAAAAAAAAAAAAGAAGAAAAGAAAAAAATCGCGTCAAAGAAAAAGCGAATCCGAAATTTTTTTGTAATATAAAAAATTTATATTTTATTTTTCCGTTCATCTTCGATAATTTAATTCATATTAAATAAATAAATGAAATAATAAATTAACGACTTATCCAATAACGTCTAAAATAGAAAGATTAAAAACGTTATAATTGCGGAAAAGAAAAACAACAAGAAAATAGAAATATAAAATAATATTCTTACTTATCCCCCAAAAAAAGAATCCGAAGTGTGTAAAATAGAATTATAAAGAAATCAAGTTGAAAAAAAAAAGAAAACTTCATCAAACAAACAAAAATTTTTGTTCGTTTCGTCGTTTTCTTTTTCTAGTGTGTGTGCGAAATTATATTGAATTTTTTTTTATAATTTTTTTTCATTTTTTCTTTCTCCTCGAGAATTCCTCGAATTGAGTTACAATAAAAAAAAAAACCGAAAGAAATCCTTTTTTTGCTTCTTCTACACGGAAATTCGAACGAAATATTTATCCAATCAATCTCGCCCCCAACTAATTTTTTTCTTAATCGTGTGAATTATATTGAATTGAATTTGAGAATAAAAAAAAAGCAAGCAAAAAAAAAAAACACCGATAACCCATCTCGATTCGTGTTAAAATAGAGAAATCTTCTTTCGTTCGTCGATAACCCAAAGCTTACAAAAAAAAAAAAGAAGAAGAGTATCAAATTGATTTGGTGGTGTCCCAATCAAATAAAAGGATCGTCGTGTTCTTCTCCCTTTTAAACTATAACCAAAACCATCTCTCGGCATTCACCGAAATTGTGGATCAAGTAAAAAGCAATCAAAAAATTTGCAATAAAACTCGCCAGGAAGCACAGCAGCACGACGTTTTGGTTGTTGGTCGCCTTTTGGAAGAAGAAGAACACAACCACGACGATACAACGACTTGGTCTTGGTCTTGGTTGTTGTCAATCGAATCGAGTTCCCAGTTGAGTCGACGAGAGGAAAGATTCGCCAATTATATTAAATTTCTGTCAGTTTTTCTAGACTATGTCTGAATACTTGTACAATCAATTTACATAGCGCCATGGCTGCGACGAGAAAGTTGCAAGGTGAGAATGAATGAATAAAAAATAATATAATATACAAAAAAAACTATAAACATTTTTTATGTATATTATAGATTTCATTTCCAAATTAGCTTAGGAAATTCATTGAGAAAAAGGATATCAATTGAATTTGTTTGGGGTCTTCCACAATCCGATTTCTATTTCTTGAAATTTTGTTTTTTTAATGTTTTATTTTTTTTTTTTTTTTGATGTTGGACTTGGATTTGAGTTGATAAAATAAAAATATAAAATTGGTTGGAAATTCTTTAGAGCCGGAGGGAGGACGAGAGTGAGCGAGAAGACAGCAGCAGCAGCAATGTAGAGAGGACAATCTTCTTGCACTCCACTTGATTATTTTTTTTTTTTTTTTCATTTTTTGTTGTATTTTATTCTTTTCCTTTTTTTTGCTGTTGTAGGAGGGTGGCAGGCGGTAGGCAGGCAGGGTGGCTTCCTCCCTCTTTGGGTTTTTTTGTTGTTGTATTCTTTGATATGTGTGTTTTTTTTGGATGGGGTTGCGTGAGAATTGGGGGTGTTGTGGTGTAGGGAAAGGCCAGGGCCAGATTTAAAGGTGTGGAGGCCCTGCGGGCAACAACAAAATGGGGGCCCCCTATCCCCTAATTATTTACCAAATAATGTAAACACTTATTTTGGTTCATTTCTTTAAGAAAACTACCTTAAAATGGGGTGTATTTCTGACTCAAACGTTTTTAATTCAAAATAGGATAAAATGCATTTTTGCATTTAACACTTTTTATTGATTGTCTCAATGTTGTAATTTTAATGTTTATTTGAAGTACTAAATATGATGGTTTTTAATTTTACTTGATTTTGAAGACCTTGATCTTGAATATCAAACCAATAGAACCCAAACTAGAAGCCTTTTAAGAAAACAATTACGTGTTATTATAGTTTGCTGGTTTTAATCGCTTGAAAACTCTCGAACAAAATCTCGAAGTAGATGGTTTAAAAAGATTACCTATATTATGAGTTCTATTGGCTGGATATATCAAATGTGCCCATGATTATGAAAGTGGACTAAGTCACTTTTTGCATTGTTTAAAGAAAAACTTACATAATAATTTTCTTATAACGATTTAATTATATTTCTTTTATGAAATCACTAGAGGAGCAATAAAGAAGTTTATTTACTGCAATTTCGCTTTCAAGAAGTAAACTTTACACCTGAAATAATAATTATTTTAAGGCTAGATTTGAGGCCATTTTTAGGAGTGACTTAGTCCACTTTCATAATTAAAGGCACAAATATCAAATAAATATCAAATATTTAATTTTTAAACATACTTCAGACATTGCAAGATGCATTAACAATACTAATAATGCAATATCTTACATTCTTAATGCAATGCAGTGGAAAGTTTATAGGAAAACTTTTTCTAAGATTTTATTTTTTTTTTAGTTTTTTCATTTATAACTGCTGAACGACCAACTAAGAATTTTCTGTATTTCTAAACTGTAAAAACTGGAAGAAACAACAGTTTACTTACTTCGTGTTTTAACACTCATTTTCAAAAATGTCAAATAAATGTTGTTTTAGCACTCAATGCATATTTTAAGCTCGATATTTTCTATGATTGAAACATCAAATCATGTTGGTTTTGTTCTCTACTATGATAGAGAATGCAAAAAAAAGTGGTTCCCGAAAGTCCGTCTGTCTCTGTGTATAAGGAGCATACAGCCTTAACGGGCTGAATGAAATTTTATCAACTCAGAAAGAAACTTCTTATAAGCAACATAGTAAAAAAAATCCTCTTTTCTTCACTCCATTGTACATTATGTTCCTTTTGAGTTTAAATAAATTAGAATCTATGCACTTGAAAAGTTTAGATTTTTAAAATCTCCATTCGGACGTAGATATTCTTAAAGATTTCAATTTACTTAGTAGCAACATAGTTTGTTTTTTTAAGAGCCTCCGCACACTACAGACTTTCTATCAGCCGATTAGTCGTGTTGGGCTCCTAGTGTGCGCATAGGCAGCCGACTAAATAGTCGGCTTGTTTTGAAATATTTCAGTTTGAAGGCAATTGTGTAGGAAAACAAACTTTTTTTTTCGATCAAACAAACTTTTTGATCGGCCAATACTTAATCGTTGTAGTGTGCGTACTTCCATACATTTTCATACTGATTAAGAGACCGACTAAATTGTCGGCCGATAGAACGTTTGTATTGTGCGGGGGCTTTAATTGCTAACAAATATAAATAAAATACAAAGTTTTTTCTTTAAGTTATGTGATAAAGAGTACCTTAGTTGCAAAATATAACACAATCTGGCACAAAGTCACTCTGGCTTACGATATCTCTACAAATACATATGAAATTAAAACGTTATCAAATGAATCTTGTAGGCTTTTTTAAGAGGATTTGATTTTTTTTTATTTGAAATGTATTTTTCGTCCTATTCCGAAAAATATTGCAGTTGTACCTACTATGATTATTTTTTATCTTAATCTGAATGCCTTTCCTCAATCAGAAATGCCTAACTATATAGGGAAGTTAACGATGCACTTTTCTTTTCTTTATGACGAAAACGATTTATGTTTTTTGGTTTATATATATTTTTCTTTGTGGTGTGCATTTGCTGGAATATGATTTTTTTTCGCAGTGTGGGGGCCCAGGGCTGTAGCCCCGGCTGCCCTCCACTAAATCCGGCCCTGGGGAAAGCATGTTGTTATAGGGATGGGATGTGTTCTGTGGTGGGTAGAGAATTTATGCTTATTCATTTATATTGTGATCGCTCTTCTTCATATCGGCATTTATTTTGTGTTGCGAAGAGAGAGAAACAATGTTCAAGGATCGCTTTTAAAAGTAGAAAAAAATGCAAAATAAGCATCATCATCCAGTTTAGTTAAAGATCAGATATATCTTTACTTTTTTGTAGAATTACTCTGAGAGAGATTATATTTTATGGATGAATGAAAAACCCACGTACAATTATGCAGTCAGTAAATATAACTAATTTTTGTGATGTGTTTGCAGAAAAGTGGTGTGATGATTATATTATTTAATTATACAAAATAGCTAGATTCAATTGACCTCTCTTGTTGATTTTCTTTTTTTGTTTCTCCAGACTTTTTTTATTATTTTTTGTTTGTTCTGCGTGCAAACAGTGTAGAGTGGAGGAAAAGATCGATGGATCTTCTTTTGTCATAGCACCTTTTTTTTCTTTATAAGTTCGAAGGGAGAAAGCACGATCTTCTTCTCTTCCAACAAAACAAGAACAACAACAACAACACTACAAAAGGTCTCTTTGTTTAGGTAGTTTATGATTTCTTTTATCTTTTTTTTTTTTTGTTGTTGTTGCTTTTTTTGTTCTTTTAATCGTTAGTGGCAGTACATAGTAGTAGTAGCAGCAGCAGGTGCATAACAAGCAAGGTAAAGAGAAGAAGAAGTTAACTTATATTTGATGTGATGACTTATTATTTGTTCAGGGAATTTAAATATTTTGGTTAAATATAACATATTTTTTGGTTCTATTTTATAGTATTTAATGGTTAAGTGTAGGAGAATGGAAATTTGAAGGTTATTTTAATAATTTTATTCAAATTACTTACCTAGTTTTTATTTTGTATAACCAAGGTTAATGCTAAGGTTAGAAATATTGAAACTGTCTATGATGCATATAGCATTGCTATAACAAGTGTCATTAAGTTCACATCAAATACACGATACTGTTTGTTTATATTCTTGATCACTCATTTTATGAAATAGACATTCAACAAAGGTTAACTTTAAAATTTAAAGCTATGCAGAGGAAACATAATATTTTAGGTTAAAAATAATAATAATACAAAAAACTGGATCTTCTGATGGACGAACCGACTTTGGGCTCTGCGTTGCTGAATGTTAGTCGAAGCCAACCATAGCTTCAGGCTGTAACGCGGTCCAACAATCTCTAATGACCAAAAAGATCAGTGATGGCAGATAATATAATTTAATGGGACATAGAACAATAAAACCATTAAAGTAGCCTTTTTAAAATGAGCCCGAGTATTCTTGATTGTTCTAAGTCCCATCATATTTTGTTCTAAGTCCACATTTTATTTAAGTAAAAAACTCACTTGTATAGGAATTGTTCCAATTTTGTTTTTTTAGTTTTAAAAAATATTAAATAGTATGCACCTACTAATGAGGTAAACTTGTATATTTTATTGAAGAGAAAAGAACAAACTTTATAAAGAACATAACTTGAATCGCAAACGAGCAGAAAATTGTCACTTTAAACCAATTTGAAACTTAAAAATCGTCCCCTGTAAAATTTGCTTTTTGTGACTTAGAACAATTTTGCTTTACGGCGACGAAATCCTTACATCTTATTGTTTTGTTTTGCCGCATGTTTTCTTATTGGCCAGTGTTCGTAGATATTGCACCAATTCTGCCTTGATGTGGAGATTAAATAATTTTGTTTGGACTTCTTATAGGTGAACCAAATTTTTGTTTTAGTCTTACCACATAAATAATAAAAAGTAAATATTTTATCCTATCTAGAAGACTAACACTACCTAGATGGTGTTCCTTTGTAGGGCCTATCATCACTGTGATAGAGACTGATCTTCCTAATTAGTAATCAAGATGCTGCAATTGTTGCAAAATTTACCTGTCAAAGAATGCTGAGTTAATATGCTTTATCTCTGTGTCTTTTACTGCTAAAAAAAAGTTGTAACAAACTCAAAATTCTGGTTTCATGGCATGCTCTTATAGAAATGCTTTTTCGCAAGACTTATTTAAAAAGACACCAAATGTCGTTGCATTTATGCTTCGTTAGTTTTAATTTAAATCTATGTAATTCTTTGAAACTTTCGGATTTAGTTTAGGTCAAATTTGTTTTGATTTCTAACAAGGCAAGATAATTCGTTTGGGTCGTCTTTCTTTTTATCATTTTGACTTAGTTTGCATATCATCTCAATTAAGCAAATACTCTTCAACTCAAATGCTTAATCACTGTATAATCTTCAACTTTTATTTGTAATAAGTTTGACCTAGGTCCTATTTCACAACATAACTTAATTTCTTCAACAAGTAAAAATAGTTTAAATGATTTCGATTTCCTATTTTTAGTCATTGAAACAATATAAATGTTGTAACGATGAGAAAACCCCCGCGATGAAAACTTTTATTTATTGAATTTTAATCAAATTTAACTCATTTTCTAATCACAATTTTTTGTATTATTCTTACAGGAGAGATAGATAGGTGTCTGAAAAAGGTCGCTGAAGGAGTCGAAACATTCGAAGATATTTGGAAAAAAGTTCACAATGCAACAAACAGTAATCAGAAGGTAAAACATCAAGCATTCATACTTCAACTTGTTCCTTAGCAATTTTGATTGCATAATTTTATTTCTATCATTTGCAGGAGAAATATGAAGCGGATCTTAAAAAGGAGATCAAAAAGCTGCAGCGGCTTCGCGATCAGATTAAATCATGGATTGCGTCCGCTGAGATTAAGGATAAAAGCGCCCTCTTAGAGAATCGGCGTCTCATCGAAACAGTATGAACTAATATAATATATTTTGTGTTTGTCTTCAAATTTTACTAATAAAAAATATTTTAAAATTTAGCAAATGGAAAGATTTAAAATCGTGGAACGAGAGACAAAAACCAAAGCCTATTCGAAAGAAGGCCTGGGAGCGGCACAAAAAATGGATCCAGCTCAGCGTATCAAAGATGAAGCACGCAATTGGCTAACCAGTTCAATTAGTTCACTGCAAATACAAATCGATCAATACGAAAGTGAAATCGAATCGTTATTAGCGGGCAAGAAGAAACGCTTAGATCGAGATAAACAAGATCGCATGGACGAGCTGCGATCGAAATTAGATCGGCATAAATTCCATGTAACAAAACTGGAGACCCTACTGCGATTGCTTGATAACGATGGTGTTGAGGCAGAGCAGGTAAATATACACAACATTGTAAGTAGGCAAGTCCAATTTTTTTTTCTTCTCTCTCTGTATGTGTGTTGTAGTGTGCATACTGTGCGTGAACAAACAAAAAATCCCAACAAATCTAAGAAGAATCGAGAGAAGAATTTTTTTGTTTTTTTTTTTTTTATTCTCATTGGACCCCAAAATGAGTAGTAGGGACCTCTGCTAAAAACTTCGCTTTGCCAACGAGTTTCATTTTTGTTTTCTTTACTTATTATTATTTTTCTTTTTTTTTTTGAGAAAATAATTTACTGTTACATTTTTTTAAGACTAACATTTTTACTAGATAACTTTTTCAGGGTTGTAAATTTGTACTAGACAATAAGATTAAAAATAGAATTTTTACAATGCCTTTTGTGGGGCAATTTTCAATGTGGGCTCGGACCCACACCTCTAAACTTATTAATCAAAAACTATTCTGTGTTTTTGTCACTGATAAGTGATAACGAACTTGTAGCGAATATATGAAAACTACATTTAATCGTATCTGAGGTCACTATTTAAAAGAAAATACAATCTTTTATTCAACTTTTATCAAGCAAACTTAAGTTATTTATCAAATCACACCTCTTTCTTATTTTAAAGATTGTGATTAAAATTATTTTTTTACATAAGATGAATTACTTTTATTTCAAGACTATACTATAAAAAGATTTAGATTATGCTAAAGTTATTTAACTAAACACAATTCAAAAGTTTAAGTGACTCCAAACGTTAAAGTTGTATTGCCCATGCAAGAAAGTGTGAAATTCTTTTTCCAAGAAAAAAATAATCACAATATAAATTAATTGCATGATTGGTTCACACTTGCTCTTGTAGAATTAACATAATATATTGGATAAATATTAAAACACTGATTGTCAGCATTAAGTGAATAAAATCCGAGTGCAAGGATTAATTTATTAATCACAAAATTATGACTCCTACCATTTTTTCAAGAAAGAAATACCATTAAATCGTTGTAGTAAAACTACTTAATTAGTTTAGTTTTCAGTTTTAAGACAATGAAAAAAGTGACTTCATAATAATTAAGAGCTAACTAAACTTATAAGTAGTAAAGGGTTAAGATGACGATGCTACTAAGTGACATTATTACAAAATTTTGAGGTAGCTGCGTAAGTTTTTCCTTCCATACAAAGTATATGTAATCATTGAACTTCATTTCAAGCTCAAAATAAATCTACAAGCAATCGAGATACTGTTCCAGTGGCTTAATTTTGGCTTTTTCGTGGAATAGCTTCTTATTGAAATGTTTCTGCCGCAGTCCGATCGAATGTGATTCCGGTGCATATATTTAAAATTTCTATCAAAGAATTGAAGAGAGAAAGGAACTCTTTAGCTCGTGATTGGTCTGAGTAATTCTAAGGAGTAATGATTGGCTTATTTCGGTTCTTTGCTAGAGTAGGTAGTTGATATAATCGATAGATAGACAGGAACGGCAACGACGGCTTCACAAAATCCACCATCATAATTTTTATTTAATTTTTTGATCGAAACCAATAATGCTTCTGGAGCACGAAAAAGTACATTTTCCAAACTTTTTTTCAAACAAAGAAAGCGGACTACACAGAGTCTTGATTAAGTGACTTATGTCGTTTTCGATTGGACGTCCAGAAGCGTCCGGAAGCATTCAGAAGCCTTCTGATACCATTTTATTGGCATGAAAATGACAGCCAGAACGCTTCTCAGAAGAGAAATTCTCTTCTCGATTTCAAATCAGAATCGAATCAAGAAGCACTAATACATTTATACTTACATGTCAAAGAAAAACTCAATCATTGTTTTTTTCTGTTTTCATTCAATTTTTTTTTTGTTTTCTGCAAATAATTTGTTAATTTATTTTCAAACAAATAAATTATGCCTTAAAAATATTTTCCAAAAGGAATTTCCCATTAATTCGTTAAAAATTAGGTACAATTTTCTTTAAATATTAATTATTTTTCAAGTCGTATGCCATGTTTGACATTTTAAATTTCAAAGAAAAACAAACACAAACACAAAAAAAACAGAATTGAGTGGAAGCGATTCAAACTGTTTTATTGGATTTCAGAATGAGTGAATCCTTGAGTGATTCCAATCGAAAACGACATTACACTCTCAACTCCCTTCCTAATTCTGTGACCAACAAACGAGATCAAAAAGTTTTAAAAATTATGCAAACGTCATTTTTTTCGATTTCGTTTTTTTTTTGGAACGATACAGTTTTGAAATTTTTGGACATGAAAAACAGACGAAAAAGAGATTAATAAATTAAAAAGGACGTTGTCTTTGTCTTACCTGCACTTGCTATTTTGTGAGAACAGATTAGAATACATTCTGTGAATGCATGAAACAGTTCTGTTCCCACCTGTTCTGTTTTAACTATGTATTTCCTTATACGCATGACAAAGCTCAGGTCAGGTATGAACATTACTCAATTGCTTCATTAGGACATAAAAGAGCATCTTTCTACATACATACACAGTTATTTTTTCATAAATTCCTACTCGTAGTATAAAAACTTATAAATAATCACAAAAAATTATAAAGGCTGGTTTGCTGAAAAAATTTTGAAATTTACATAATTATAAATTCTCGTATCAATGGAAACTTATGTAAGAACAATTTTTGTTTCCTCATAAATAAAAATTAACAGTGCGCAGTAGCAATATTGATACATAGTGCATTGAAAATTTAAGCGAGTCCCGGAATTTTGTATTTTCGTTTTTTGATCATTGATAAATACATTTTATAAAAAAAAGTACCTAGCAGACTGAAATTGTATGGAACATTTAAAACTTATCATAAAAAAGCTTGGGTATTCGTTAAATTATTTACGATTTTTGTAATATTTAAATCCAATGTAGACATTTAACTTACATTTTGCTTTTATATCCAAATTAATCTTATTCATAAGCTTATTTATCTAGAAAGTGCAGGTAAAATAGGATACATAATAGATACAAAAATACTACGTTCTTAACGCTTTTTAACACGAAAACAAAGAAATAAAGAGGTTTTGATTGCTTCAAAGTATAATTTGAGTTATAAACGAATTTTATCTTTTTTTTACAAAGTATGTATGTACATTAGGGTGCCTTAAAAAAATGTTGTTCTTCTTTTTTTCCAACTCTTACCCACCAAATTGTAAATGATTGACTAGAAAAGAAACGTCCTGAAAACAAGGCGCTGAGCTTAAATTGTTAAATTTAAAGAGTCGCTATTTTATTTTTAGTTTCCTATGGATTTTACATAAGAATTTGGTAAAAAAAATACTCTAATTTTTTTTTTTTTTTTCACTGAAAAAACTCAAGATTACAACTGGCTATATTAAATCTCAAAATTAATGTAATTGTAATGAATGAATGCTTGATTGCTTTAACCGTTTAGAAGATATTCGTATCCAAATCGCAATGCATACGGGTCATAAGAAAACTATTGAAATCAGTGAGCATTGGTTTGGATACGAATATCTTCTAAACGGTTAAAGCAATCAATTTCATTCCAAGGATTTTTTTGTAGAACGTTTAAGCCCCTACAAGAATATATCTTGCTAATTTGAAAATAATGAAGTTTCAGTGAATTAGAAATTTTTTAAAAATATAAAATGTTTTTATATTTTTTTTTTACTTTGACCTCGAATATCTTTAGAATGGTTAGATTAATGAAAAAAGTTAATAAGACCTTTTTTGTGGAGCAATCAATTTTCAACAAGAATATGTCTTGCGCGTTTGATCATTATAATTTTTCAATTTGTTACAAAATTAAGAACAAAAAACGAATTTTTAAAGATTTTCTCGATTTTTGGACCTCAAATATCTATTCAACGGTTAGATAAACGAAAAAAGTGTATAAGGCCTTTTTTGTAGAGCGTTCAATTTCCTACAAGAATATGAAAAGAAAGTTGCTAAAAAGTCAATTAATAAAAAAATTATTTTTTTTTAGTAGAAGCTTGATGTAAAAATGGAAAATTGCAAAGCGGAGGACCTTCCCATTAATATAAAGAGCTCATATTTGGTGTATATATTCTAAAGGGGTCTAGCAATCGATTTTTTGGAGTACCAATTCAAAAAAAAGAATTTCGATTTTTTTGACCCACCCTACTGTACATACCTGCGACCCAGTGGGGCATTGTATTTATTTTTTTAATTGCCAAATAAATTTTTATAAGTATTTATCTAGTTTCTAGTTTTCTTCATTATTTAAGACTTACAACTTAAAAGGTCTTGCATTGCTGAGAAAGCATCTGGCTAAGCAAATTTTAATATTAAAATTCAAAAAAGCTCCACTGATATCTTCAGTAAAAAATTGTTTAGTTGATAGGTTATGACTCCACAAAAACAAAATCCTATTTAGCATATCAATATTTAAAAAAAAATTTGAACGCCTACCTATATCAAAATTCGAAAGCTGTGCTGTTTATTTTTGTCCCTCACTTTGTCCAACCTGCAAGAAGTAGCAATAAAGGAATTGAGAATCAACAAAAATGCTGCGAACTTCAAATTTGTAACTTTTCTTATCATATAAAACGACTTCGTAAATTAACATCGTCAGTTACTTGTTTTTGTCTGGAATAAATGCCATGGTGTGAAATGAAAGTAATCACGTATCAAATATCTGCTACAAGGCTTCAACACATCTCTTATTTATCGACGCGCTTTTCTCATACTCATCCAACTACATTTTAGTAACACGAAGCTTACTTCTTCATCTCATCTTCTTTCCTCATGTTTAACACCTCTGTCATTCCAAGTGTTTAATGTTTAAAAAATAAATTTAGTCAAATCAAATGACTAATACAAATAAAATCCAATTGAATTGTCCAATAATGTCTTCAAAAACAAAACGATAAAAAAAAATATTACTTCAATTTTTGTCTCTCATTGAGTGTGTATATTATTTCAGGTTAATAAAATCAAGGATGATGTTGAGTACTACATTGAATCCTCGCAAGAGCCCGATTTCGAAGAGAACGAGTTTATCTATGATGACATTATTGGCTTGGATGAAGTTGAATTATCAGGCACCGGTAAGATAAAGATTTTTTTCCCCTTAATCGTTTTATCTTTTTAGTTTTATCATACATAGTTTTCAATTGATTACTACCTCATTTGTGTACATTTACTAATTACCATGCATTTTTTCAACCCTCACCACATACCTACTCCCAAAAAAACCAAAAAAAAACAAAAACAAATACAAACAATAAATGGTAACAGAAGGTGTTTCCCTTGGTATTCCATCATCATTAGCAACAACAGACAGTAACAACAGTAATGAAACTGGCGGTTCGCCAAGTAGTATAGCGTCTGGTGGCAGTCCTGTTCAATCGCCTCCACCTTCGTCGCAACAGCTGAACAACTGCAGCGGCAGTACGGGCAATACAACAACCAGCAGTAGTAGCACTACAAACAATGCGAATAATCTAAACTATAGCAGTGATTCGACGTCTGTTGATATAACAGCAGCAGCAGTAGCGGCAGTGGCAGCGGGTGTAGCGTCAGCCGATAAGCGCAATAAGAACGACACTAATGCCAGTAGCAAAACAAAAGTAAGTCGCAATTTACAAAAATAAAAAAAAAATATTGTGCTTAACCGAATTTGTCTTCTATTTTTTGTCTAGCAACCTGTTAAACCTACAGCTGTACGAGCCAATAACAACAACAATACCAGCGGTAAAGCAGCTGCTGGGGCGGGAGGAGATTCGAATCTTAACAACAGTGCAACATCGAACAACCTAAATAACTCAACGGCGGCGCAATTATCGCAACAACAACAGCAGCAGCCAAATAAAAGCCTAATAAGTTCAACGCCTAGTAAAAATCAGCAACAGACGAGCCATGCGTCCGGTTTGGCGAATAGTTTGCAATCAAATGTGACGACGTCAGTGGTGAATTCAGCGCAACAACAGCATACAACATCTGTGACGCTCCAACAACAACAACAACAGCAGCAACAACAACATTCTAATGCACCTAGTTTGAATTCATCGACGATAATTCAGGCCCAATCTGTGATTCAAGCCACACCACCAATTGCATTTGCAGCTGTAGCTAAGAACAATACATGTTTGTTTAAAAACAAAATATTTAATTCCTTAAAAGTTTTTGTTTGACTGAATTTTTTGTATATAATTTCTATAGCACACCTGGAAAATGGCCCAGTGCATCCTGCAACATCGTACACAATGGCAGCGCCAACAGTTGCATCGATTGTTGGATCAAATGCACAACAACAGCCGCAACATACAAATCTTCAAACGAATTCCTCACATCAAACAAGTGGTAAGTTCGTTACACCTTATTTAACGACGATTTGTATAACGTCTCTCCTCGCTTTGTTTAGATTCCTCAACAACGCATAACAACACTTCCAATAATACCAGCATAGGAAACACAAGCAGCAATGTAGTGACATCAGGAGTATCAGTGGATTCAGGAGCGCCTCTAGTTATAAATGCCCCGAGTAACAACAACAGCAACAGCCTTGCAAATCGCATTTCACCCAATGGCATTGCGAATGTGACAAGTGTTCTAACAAACAACACAAGCCGAGGATCACCCGGTTTGCTATCGCCGAAACATATGAACGGTCCCCTTAACCATAACAACAATAGCAAGGGATTAAATGTATCTGTGTCTGGTACACAAAACAGTACCGATACCA
Organism: Episyrphus balteatus; assembly: GCF_945859705.1. Classification (NCBI taxonomy): domain Eukaryota; kingdom Metazoa; phylum Arthropoda; class Insecta; order Diptera; family Syrphidae; genus Episyrphus; species Episyrphus balteatus. The sequence goes on along the minus strand of NC_079137.1, from coordinate 2,795,786 downwards.
TGTCCACACTGAAAACAATGGCCCAAGACGCAATTAATAGATCTGGGTCTGAAACGAATATGCTAGCGCAAGGTCCCAATGTGGACACAAGGCAACAGCAACAACAGCAAGGCTTACTGCAGCAGCAGCAACAACAACAGCAGCAACAACAGCAACAGTCTCAGCATTTCTCACCAGCCGTAACAGACACAACTGCCAATAATAGCACCACGAATGGTCCAACATCCGGCCAGGGTACTGTTAGTCTGACAAGCGGTATTGTTGGACAAAATAACACTGGCAGCGTTATAAGTAGCAAACCGACAAATGAAGCCCACATCCCACCGCTGTTGGGTGTGGCGCCACTTGGTCCTTCACCATTACACAAGGATCATCAATTGCAATTCCAAATGATGGAAGCTGCATACTATCATCTGCCAATGCCAAGTGATTCGGAGAAGTTGACAACGTACATTCATCGGAATCCAGTACAGACGCCACCCCACTACCCGCAGGTAAATTGACAAAAATATTAAATAAAAAATGGAGAGAATTTTAATTTTTATAAATTTTTTTTTCTTTTATTCAATTCAATATCTGGAGCAGTCTCAGCTACCCCACTATGATACAGTGGAATTTTTCCAGCGTCTATCAACCGAAACACTATTTTTTGTATTCTATTATATGGAAGGATCCAAGGCACAGTATCTAGCCGCTAAAGCTTTGAAAAAGCAAAGTTGGCGTTTCCATACGAAATACATGATGTGGTTCCAACGACACGAGGAACCAAAAATAATTAATGATGATTACGAACAGGTAAAGCAAACAAAATAATTCTTAATAAAATAAAAGCTCATTTTTTGTCTTCCTCCTAGGGTACGTACATCTACTTCGACTATGAGAAATGGAGTCAACGCAAAAAGGAAGGATTCACATTTGAATACAAGTACTTAGAAGACAAGGAGTTGAATTGATGGATTCATGTAAAAATTAAAATAAACAAATTTTAAAAAAAGAAAAGAAAGAAAAACAAAAATACAAAAAAAAAAGAAATACAAAATGAAAACAAAAAAAAAAACTATTCTATTAAAAAAAAGATGAAATATTTGAAAAAAAAACACACTTATGTTTTAGTTTTTACTCATAACTTTAGTTTTTTTTATTACTTTGTTATACATTTAATTTCTCTTGCATTCGCGATCATTGAATATGTTAATCATTTACAAAACTAAAAACAAAAAAAAAATGTAGAGAAGAAGAAGAGCGTGCATTGTGTATAGAAAAGATAAAAAGAAAACATGAATATAAAAATGGGAAGTGAACCAGAAAACACTCAAATTGAAAACAACATTTGAAAAAAAAAATAATAAAAAAAAAACAACAAGATTTAGAATTAATAAAAACAAAACAAAAATATTACATTATATATATGCTTGATAAATGTTTTTAATTTTCTTATTTTTTATTAATTCAAAAAAAAAACAAGCCCATTTAAACAAAAACACTATGGATTGAGACGAGAAAATCTACAGAGAGTTGAGAGCCTTGTGTGAGTTTTTTTCGTTTTTTTTTTGTTTTTGTTGGGTTTTGATTTTCTTTGGTTTCTGGTTTATTTGGTGAAGCTTTAGATTTCCTAAAACGATTCTTTGTTTGTTAAAAGCTGCAAATTGTCGATTACCTTTTCTTTCAATCGTATTCAATATGTACATCTCTGTTATTACAGTTTTCTCTGAGTGTAAAATATTGAGAATGTTGAAGGGAATTTCTTGGGTCCAAAATAAAGTTATTTCCCAACCGTTTTCTGTTGCAGGGAAAACTTTTGAACATCATTGATTTTCAAAAATTTCGAAGAAATGGAAAACTTAATGTACACGTTCAGAAAACAATAGGGACTTGATTTTTAGTCATTGGTAAATTTATTATTTACCGATCAGAGACCCGAAACATGACTAACTTTTTAGTCTGTGAATCTGCCTAATTTTTCTAGAACTTCAACTTTAACTAACAAAGGACGTATTGGACAGTGCAAAATACCTGATACCGAAAAGAAAAAACAATTTGTTACACTAACTTATTTGATTGGATCGGATAGGATTTTTCGATTCGCAAATTAAATAAATAACTGCGTAACCATATAACGACTTTCATTCTGAATAATAGGAGAATGTTGTTTTTCTAGAAATATTATGTTCCCTGATGTTAAGGATTCGGTGATGTAAAGGATTCAAAGGAAATTTTTGAACATACTTGTTCCTTCACCGTTCATTCTTACTGAAGGAACCAATTTAAATTGTTCTCCCGAAAATATTTCCCATTGTAGCTTCGAAGTCTTATCTCAAGTTTGAATCTCTATATCCGAGGTGCTGACTTTACAAAAATCTCTTACAAAATAGATATCTTTTTTGACTGCAAATTCGAAGAAACGATTACAACTTACGACCAGAAAATAAGCATCTCTAACATAAAAACAAAGTATAATTGGAAAAATAATTGCTGAAATTCAAATTGAGATCGTTAAATTAGAAAAAGGAACCTTTTATTAAAGAAAGACAACAAAATCTTTTCGACCACGCTACATATTCCAATTATGTACTAATGTGATTATGGGAATTTAAAACAAAATCTTAAATCTTTATTTTAAATCGGCAATATTGTGCTTGTAGAATAGAGCAACCAAACCCATATGTTCTCTATTTCTCAAACTTACAAACAGAAGATTTTTGAAAATATTTCACAATTTTGTGGAAGGTATTGGAATTTCGCTTCCTCAAAAAATTGGTCATTTTTTACTTTAAACATTTAATAAGAAACGAGAATAAATATATTTTCGTCATGTACGGGAAATTTTTTTTTTAACAACAATTTGTGAGTTTGTGAAATTGATGATACAGAAAGTGGTAAGACATTTATTTGCTTTTCATCTTTTTTTTATATCAGTTAAAATTCTTCTATTTTCCGCTCTTATTGTAAAAAAAAAACATTGCAAATAAAATAAAAAAAAAACGCAATTTGACTTGCGCGACAAAAACCACAATTCAATTTATTTGCACTTTTTATTAAATAAATATTAAATATATTAATATGATATATTTAATATTATATTTATAAATAATATTTCTTAAATAAAAAATAATAATACCAAGCTGCTGCAAAACAAGTCAACTAAAATTTAAACAACAAAAAAAATTAATAAAAAATGAAAAAAAAAAATAAAACCTTTTTGCCAGAGAGTAGTTTTTGCATTTTTTGCGCATAAAATGAAAATCGTTTACTAATTATATATATAAATATATGCAAAACATAATAATAATAATACAAAATTAATTGACAAACAAAAAAATATATAAGACATATATTTGTAGTAAAAACAAATAAAAAATAAAAAAACGTAGTGAATTTTTTTTTGAAAAAAAAAACAAAACAAACCATAATATACCTTATATAAACAGAAAACAGACACAAAAACACACACAGACACATCCAACACAAAATTATTCAAAAATAAAAAAAGAAGAAATTTCCCTCTTAAAAAATAATAATAAAAAATTATATTAAAAAAATAAAAAAAAAAGTTACATAAAAAATCAATGTAAATTATTAAAAAAAAAATCATAAAAATTGAAAAAAATATTAATAACCTAAGAAAAATTAAAAAAATGAAAAAAAAAAACATTTTTAAAAATTACTATTAAAAGAATATACAAGAAAAGATGATTTATGAAAAAGTGGTTTGTTTTTCAAATTGTTTCAATATTTTAAATGGTGAGTGCCTATTATTTCTTTTAGAGTAGGTATTTATAGTTAGATATCAGATCCCAGAAGCTTTTTAATGGTAAGTATGATAACATCAACATGGGGATGGAGAACCTGTAGCGGTATCAAAAGGATGATGTTTTTTGCAAATAAATTGCACGACTGGGTCATACTTACTTGCTCTTGCAATTCAAAGTACATTATATGTGAACACATTACATTACATTACATGTGAACACGAATATAGCAGTGCTTGCTTACAAAATTTTAATACAAAGTTGAATATTTTTAGCTCAGACGTTAAAAAATATATATTTTGAACTCCATTAGAATGAAAATGAATGGCGGATGTGATTTTCATATCCCCCCAAAAAATGTCCAAATTTTTTAATCGAAAAAATCGGAATATTTCATACAAACTTTGAATTTTTCACCAGGCGCCCAGAATTCTCAGGAGGTATACTTGTCCGTTGAACACTTTTTAAATTTAAATACTAGCGGAAGTGCTTTTTTTTCATTTCCGTCGGTTATATTTAAATGACGGAAGTGCTTCATTATATGCTTCACAATAAACGGAAATGAATTTTTTGGACCGCCATTGAAATGAAAATGGAGGACGGATGTGATTTTCATTTCCATCCGAAAAGTTTTAATTTTTTTAACCGAACAATAGAAGGTTTTCATACAAATTTGAAATTTTTCACCAGGCGCCAAGAAATCCCAGGAGGTCTGGTCCGTTGAACACTTTTTGAATTCAAATATTGACGGAAGTGGTTTCTTTCATATCCGTCGCTTATATTTCAATGACGGAAGTGCTTTCTTTCATTTCCTTCGGTTATATTTGAATGTAGTGCTTTCTCTCATTTGCCTCGGTTATATTTTGAAAATGTATATAAAACTGGTTTGGAGGATTTAAAAGTGGAATTTTTTTTTGCAAGGGGTTTACCTTGTTTTTTCTCAAAAACCAGAAAAAAAGCTGTTATAAAAAAAACAAATAACAGTTTTTTTTAATATTTCTAACAATAAATTGTTTATTTAAATTTTATTTTAATTTTTATTCTGCTTGTAAAATCGTTTATAATATAATTTTATATGTTTCGGGATTTCCATTCAATTACAATTACGATATATTTTTTTTTATATTTTTAAGATTTATATTACATGATGCTACATTGTTTTGTTTTGTTTAACCCAAACGTTAATCTCCTTAAACTAAACACAAAAAACAAGATCTATATCAACTTAATCACAATATTATAGAAAAAGTAAAGAAAAAACATACGCCTTTTCTCAATAGTTAGAGGACACTATTGTCCCCAGTCGTCGATATCATCGTCACCCCAACCAGCCTCAGCAGTTGTCTCCTCCAGTTCAGGTGCTTTAAATTCAAATCTGCTGCTGTCGACCTTGACATCTTCGACGACGAGGACTGTGTTGGATTTCTTAGACGATGGCAGTTTTTCATCAGTTATTGTGCTGCTAAGCAGAGCTTCAGGAATGATTGTAGTTGTGCTCTTCTGAATGACAGGTTCCATGTCTTTGAAGAAGTCAATATCCTCGTTGCCACTGCCAGGCAACTTCTGCACTTTAATATCCAACTCGCTGATGTCGTCGATTATCTTTGGTGTAGCAACTACAGAGTTTGAGGATGAGGTCTTAAAAGAGTCTGATAGAGATATTCGAGGAGATTGAACCACCGACGGTGGTGAGGTAACAGGAGGTTGTGGCTCTATGATAAGGCTTTCGATTGCAATGGGTGGGGCTACTTCTTGTCTATCTTCATTTTCCCAATCACTCCAGGCATCTTCATCTATTTCACCATCGGTTCCATTGTGAACATCCTCTCCACCATCCGGACTTAATCGTTGAGGCATTACTACCCCATTTACTTCGCCTATCGAATTGTAGCTTCCACTCACATCAACATTGTCCGGAAGAGGACTTCCTGAGACCATAAACTCCCCGCCACCCATCACAGGAGTAATTGAACGTGGTTCAACCCAATGACTCGTACTGTCTGGCAGCGCTTGAGGTCGTCCATCGGCGAATAGCCTCGCCCGATTTCCACCTATAACCACATCCGATCCCAGAAGAGGAACCAAGTCCGCCAGACAGCGCAAAGTCTTGGCAACCAGGATATCATTGGTATCCTTGATGCCAAGCAAAAGATTTGGCAGAATTTGGTCTTGCAATTCTTCCCGGCTGAGAAGTTTAACATACTCTCCAAAGTACTCGAGCAGTATCAGTCTGATCTGAGCATCGCGGACGCAAAAAATTTCTTTAATTCTCGGAATGATATACTTTATGTAGGTGGCATTGGTGAATAAGGCAGCGGAAAGTTCAGATTTGGTCTTCAGAACGTACGGAGTCACACATAATTGGGCGGTGGTGTCGAGAAGAACCATTCGTGAGAGCAGAAGACTACCGATTTGTGAGCCAACTACATTCTCGTCGAAATACCTTAGACGATCTATCAAACCTGTAAAGAAATCTTGTTTCTCTTGAGGATTTTTAAGAGGCAGTTCAATGAGAAAGGAATGAATTAGAACAAATTCATGATTGAAGTACGGATGGAGGAGAACTGCAGACAGTTTGGGTCGCATGGCAACATTCTGATGACGCAAATGGGTGGCACAATATTCACGAAAGTCAGCGACGTAGGGTGTATCGGGGGAGGAGCACTGTTTTAGGATCTCTTCACAAAGAACAGCGAAGGCATACTGCTCAATGCAGTCTCCAGAGGTTTTGGCTTCGTTTTCATCGATGGCTCCTTTGTAACGATATGCATTTGCCAGGTCTAAAAGGGTTTTGGTGACTTCTTTGGACTTCCACACGTATTCGAAGCCACCTAGGCGCCAAGAGCCTTCACTGTTGATATATATGGATGAGATAGCAATGTTTAAATGACGGGCTTGAGCCTGAAAATGATAAGATATTTAATCATTAACCTTCTAATAGACCAAGAGCCCAAAGCAAATTTTGGGAGAATAAGGTATAACCAAAATGTGAGTATCCAGTTTTATAGCCTTATGTATTCTTATAACAAATTATTGCTAGTTTTAAATCGCGGCTCTATATGATTTTCGGAGCGTTAAACAACGCGAGTTTTCCAATTAATATAAGTAGACTAAATCAGTGCGGCATAAATTTTAATTCAAAATTGAAAATTAACAATTGGAGATACAAAAACCTTCTATAACTTATTTGAAAGATAAAAATCTAAAGGTGAATACTAATGAAGAATTTTGAAAAATTCAATCATTAAATAAGGTAAATAGGGTTAAAACAAAATTGCAAAAAAGTTGCCATTTTCTAGATGCGACGTTGTAGAAAGTTGAATTTTTTTGTAATCGATAGATAAACTTATTGTAAGGCTAACAAGGGTACTGAAAAAAATTCTAGAAAATTTCAAAATCAAGTTATTAATTATTTTTTTTTTTTTAAACTTAGTGATTATAGGTAGGGGAATTTTTTTTTTTTTTGACAATTTGAAAAATACCGTTCAAAATATAATGAAAAAATATAGGGGTCTGATACGGAATTTTTTTAAGTCTCTGCGTTTCAAAATATGAATTTTTGAAAAGCACTTTTTGGGGTATTTTTGGGTTTTTGTTTTTTATTTTTAGCAATTTTTTGGAGCGTTCAAAAAATTTCAAACTTATAGGACATATAAGTTATAGCCATGCGCATGCATGTGCAAGTTGAATTCTAAAATGAGTTTTGACTGAATAACGGGAAAAACAAGTTGTTTTGTCCCAAGTTTTTTTGACCGTTTTTAACCGTTTTTTATTTTTATCTTTTTTCTTCAACAGATAAATGAATGGAGTTACTGTACATAGATAATAGGCAGGACTATACTTGTGCAAAAATTCAATAAATTTTGTAATCTATTCTATTTTTCAAAACTTTTTTTCTTCTGATCTAGAAATATGATTGAAGCATCATATAAAAGCTGAAATAATAGTTTAGATTTCGTTTAGTTTAATGTGGATATATACAGTAAGATATATCTTATAACGTACAATTCTTTGATTTTTATTAATTTGTATTACAAATAGCAAAATGATAATGTGTAGAAGAAAAACTAGTTCAAAATTTTAATTTAAAAATTAAAATTAATAAATCAAGATTAATTATTGAAAATTACATATACAAATGGTGTAAATAATTTTGAAATTACTTAATTTTGATATTAATAAAAATTTATGTACATATGTCAGGGAAAAAATTATGAAAGAAGTACAAAATAGAGAGAGTAGAGTAGTAGGAGTAATAGAATAGTACGGAAAGGTTTTAGACGCAAGAAAAATGATTTTGTAAAGTCAATTATGAACTGGTTTAAATTTTGAATTCGCTTTATTTAAATCGGAAGAGAATTCCATAAAATTACTGTGTGGACAAAAACATCCTTTTACCATTCAGAAAATTAAATTGAGGAATTAATAAATTGCTTGTTCTTTCGTGGATACATTTATGTATTTTTGAATAAATATATAAATATTCCGGAATAAGCTTTCAGATGATTTAAAATTTATTATAGGTTGTCATACAAAAAAATGGATTTAATGGTGTTAGAAGATAAAAAATATTGATTTTTTTTATGAAAATTGATTCGGTTCAAAAAATTCTAGATCTTTTTGTAGATGTCGTGCAGACGTGGTCCATGTGAATATTTTGAGCTGAACATATAGGTTTTGATGTAAAATAATGGATTTAATGGTGTTAGAAGAATTTTTTCATGAAAAATTACAGTTTTCAGTATATTGTTTATATATCTTTTACGCATTGTAAAAATTTAAATATGGCGTTATTCTTTTAAATATTAAACTTTTAAATGGTGTTATTTTTTTGTAAGCTTTTCATATACCTAAAAAAATTGACACAATGAGAAAAGAAAAAAAAGGTATTTTTTTTTGCTTTTTTTGGTAAAATATGATTGGATTCAAAAAGTTATTCCGTTTTTCTTCAAAACATACAGATATAAATATGTAAGGTTTTAATCTTTAGCTTAAGTACTTTACTATAAGAATTATTATCTTATTAATTTTTTTTTTCAAGAAAGACAAACAAATAATTTTTAGATCATTTTTTGTTTTAACAAAAAAGCACAGAACTTTTTTTCTTATGACCGTATACCTACTTTACAGACAACGACTTTTTTAACTAACCATATTGGGTCTATTCTTGGAGAGTTTTGAATTCAGAAAAACCAAACAAAAAGTTAAACAGAAAAGTCTCCAAAACAAAGCTGCTTAAACAACTAATACATATCTTATGTTCTATTAATTGCATCGTCAAAATTGATGTCTTTATGCTTAGGGTAAATGACAGAGTATCAGTTTTTGTATACAAAATAAGAAATAAGTATGAATAAAGCCTACTTATATATGAATTGGAAAACTCACGTTTTTTAAACGCCCCTGAAAACAACATAAAGCCGCGATTTAAAGCTACCAGACTTTTGAATTTGTTATAAGAACGCATAAGGCCTACATACTTACATTTTTGTTGTCGTTATAAAATTTGTTGTGGGCCCTTAGACTATAAACCTACCTGTTCGACAAGAAATATTAAACTACACAGAACGTTTCGAAGGCCTAAACAGACTTGTATGTCTGTTAGCGTTGGTAGGGCAATAGAGAGTGGTCGAACACATTCTGTAGCAAGATGTTTGTGTGATCCTTGTTCCCAGGATGTGATGTATCTCAAAATATACGGATGACGGTAGATCATTAGATTTTTTACTGCTCGCTCCATTGGGCCTTGACTAATCCATACTTGACCATTGACAACTGGTTCTCCTTGGAATATGGAAACCATACGCAAGGAATCGGAATCTTGTGGCACCTCGGCATTGTATAGAGTCCAGAAATCATTAGCTTCGATGGCATTTTTGTCGATAACTAAACCTTTAAGTTTGCTAGTATCGTTTCCCATTTTTGGGAAGAGAAAAGTTGTGTGGTTTTGGTGTTCGGTTTTGTTTGATGAGTGAAATAGAGTTATTGGAACATTATTTTAATAAGTACAATAGATTTTTCTTGATAAATTTTTGTGAAGAAAAGTATATTTTTTTTTCTTTTTTGTAGACGATTGTAAATTTTTGACAGTTGTGACAGAAGGGATGTGTCAAATGTCAACAAGCAGCGATACTCGAAGGAGGTGTTCGATTATCGATTTAAAAAAGTCAAAAGCAAAATATAGGGTGACAAATTTTTGTTATGGTACGCCTACACCATGAATTAAGCCTAGTACGCTGTTGAAGCGAAACGAAATTTTCCATACAAAATTTCGTTAATACTATGTTTCCACCTACACCTTAATCTACTTTTTCGAGATTTAGAGCTAAATCTACTTCTAAATCCCGAGATTTACCATACAAATTTAAATCTCATAAAAAGTAGATTTAAAATAAATCTCCTCCAAATCTACTTGGCTGAATGATTCCATGCTCTAATAATGATAGGAACATGCGACAAGAAAAATTGAATTAAAATTTATAAAACAAATGTGATCTGAAAACAATAATTACGAATTTATTTTTAAATAAAAATTACTAAAAGTTTTAAAAAGTAATGGGAAAAGTTTTATTTTTGATGAATTCCTTTTGAGATTTGTAAAATGTCATTCACCAACGTCAAAATAAATCTTGGAAATGTCAAAATAAATCTGATTTGGCTAGTGAAAACACTTCGAGATTTATTCTAAATCTGCTTCGCTAAATCTCAGATTAAGGGTAGGTGGAAACATAGTATAACGAAATTTTGAACGAAATTAATTTTGTTTTTATTTTTGCTTTAAAACTTATTTGCTGATGTTTTTTTTTTTTGAATTTTTTTATTTGTATTTTTATTAAATTTACTTTGCTACAGTAAATGATGCTATTTTTCAGCTTCTGTTAAGCTTAAGTAAGGTTGCGTTGATCATGGCAAAACCAGGACGTTATAAAAGTAAAAGTCTTTATAACAATGTCCCTATAAGGTCTATAAGAAGCTTACTTTGCCAAAGCTGTTCAGAAGCTGTGAGATTTGATAGTTTGCTTCAGAAGAGCTTTTATAACAGTGAAAATATAATATACAAGGCAATACAATTCAAGTCTTATCGAAATAATAGAAACAATTAAAAAATACATACAATGCTCCTGGAGCTTCCAATTTATAGAATTGAAAAAAAATTCTTATTTAATTGATTTGTAGTAAGCCCAAGTAACAATTTTACTTGCATAAGGTCCATTTTCTTCGATTCGGCAAGCTATAGTTTGTATAAGTTTAGTTTAAGGATTACTTACGCAAATCATCCATTTTGGAAACAAAGGAGGTCTCCTTAAGGCCATCTGGAAGTGTTTAGAAGAAGCCTTGTAAATATAAGTTAAAGAAGACCTTCATAAGACCTGTTTGATCCGTTTTAAAGAACCCGACAAACAATTTTGGTTCTATAAAGCTTTACAGATGCAATTGTTGCTTTTTTAAAGCATTATAGAAGCAAAATTGTTAGTAGGAAAGCCTTCTATTTTCAAGTGACAGAAGGATTTCATAAGACCTGTTCCAAGAGGTTCTTGTAAATATGCAATGTTTTCATCTCTCAAGTATGCAATGTTTTTCATTAATAAGTATGCAAAGCTTTTATCCTGCAGATATGTAATGTTTGTAACACTTTAGAAAAAAACATTGCATTTTTATGTGAGGTTTCAATTAGCTCCCTTTTTGCCACTCATCTTTAATATTCGAGTATGGTCTACTGGTAAGGTGCTGGCTTGGTATGCAGAGGTACGTGGGATCGATTCCTGGCGGGGCCATTTGTGAAATAAAAAAAAAATGTGTTCTCTTTCAATTAAAATAAAATTCTTCCCATTTCAGAACGACAGGAAAAGCATTGACATGGCCAAAAAAGAAGAAAAAACAAAATAGAAAAAAATTAAAAGAAAAAAAACATCAATAAAATCTTTTTTTTTTTTTTATTCATAAATTCAACATCTTATAACAACCTCCATAAGGCCTTATTATAACATCCAATGCAAATGATAGTTTCCTTAGCGAAGCAATAGTTTTCCTAAAATGTTTCATTGTTTTGTAAAAAGGCCTGCATAAGGTCGTTTTACGCTGTTCGTCACAAGCTATTAGCTTGTGGATTGCCTGTGGAGGAAGGTCTTGGGGAAATTCGGTAATGTGCGCCAAAATGATTTGCATAAGACTTGTCCTTCTTCTTAAACAAGTCAAAAAATAGCTTGCATTGACCCTTATGAAAGCTAAATTGTTACTTGGGAGCAAAAGTGTAAAAGTGTAAAACACTTTTGCACTTTACAACGATACAAGACCATTTGCATCGAATCGTGAATACCCCTAATAAATTTATAAATGGATTTGACAGTTTGTTTACTAGGTTAACCTTTTCACCAAGTTTACCCAGAATTTACATGAATACCTCTATTTTATTTTGCCCAAGAAGAAATTTTTCTCGGATTTATTGCTTCTTCTGAGGAGTGAAACGAAAAATTTACGAAATTTCATCTCAGGTGCCGTCACTATAAAAGTCTTTGGTTTCTGCTGTTTTTTTTTTTTTTTTTTTCAAATCTGTCTTTTCGGGCATATAGTCTCACCATTAAATTGGTAGTGTAAACATTTTCATTGAAATGGTAGAATTCAACCCAAAATAATCCCACCCTACGAACACACCCCTTTCAACCACCCGAAGTTAGAATCATTTCATTAGCCACATTTTCTTCATCTATATTCGAGTCTCGCAAAAATGCTTCCGCTCTCTAAACACCGACCCTCTCTTTCTTTTCTTTTTTCACCTACGTGTGGAACATCGCGATTTTCTAACGTTGGTGTTTTCCTTTTTAAAATAAGTGAAAAATGGTTAGTAATTTATTTAAAATCATCTCACATATCACAAATATAATATTCAAACTATATAAATTTAATATCGATGAACGAAAAAACTAAATGATGTTTGTGAATTTTTGTGATTTTTCTTGTATCGAAATCATCAAACCTTGCCGTCACAGTACTAAAATGAGAACTTTTTTAATTAATTTCAGGGTTTCGTAAAAGTTGTGAAGAATAAACAATACTTCAAGCGTTATCAAGTCAAATTCCGCAGGCGTCGTGAGGGTAAAACCGACTACTATGCCCGCAAACGTCTAATCTTCCAAGACAAAAACAAATACAACACCCCCAAGTACCGTCTGATTGTACGTCTCAGCAACAAGGACATCACTGTCCAAATTGCCTACGCAAGAATTGAAGGAGATCGCGTTGTTTGCGCTGCCTACTCTCATGAATTGCCAAACTATGGTGTTAAGGTATGTTTGATAGATTTTGATTGTTTCCAAAGTGGGTTCTCAATTTATGGATTCTTAGGTTGGTTTAACCAATTACGCCGCAGCCTACTGCACTGGATTGTTGGTAGCTCGTCGTATCCTTAACAAATTGGGCTTGGAATCGCTGTATGGTGGTTGCACTGAAGTCACCGGCGAAGAGTACAACGTTGAGCCCGTCGACGATGGCCCAGGAGCATTCCGTTGCTACTTGGATGTCGGTTTAAGCCGCACCACCACTGGCGCCCGTGTCTTCGGTGCCATGAAGGGAGCTGTCGATGGTGGTTTGAACATTCCCCATTCCGTCAAGCGTTTCCCCGGTTACTCGGCTGAGACCAAGAGCTTCAATGCTGACATTCATCGTGCCCATATCTTCGGTCAGCACGTTGCCGATTACATGCGCACTTTGGAAGAGGAGGACGAGGAGGGATTCAAACGCCAATTCAGCCGATACATTAATTTGGGTATCCGTGCTGACGACGTAAGTTTTCTATATTCTTGTTTCTTTGTTTCAAAATGACGTCCATTTTAAAATTACCGCCAATTCTCAAATTAGAGACTGGCTGTGCCGAAAATGGACCACATTAAATTGGCCTGTATGTTCGATGTTTGTCGGTTTTCAATCCTTCAGACTTCCTGTTTATGTGTCATACATTTCCAATTCTCTTCAAGACTTTCCATGAGAAAGGTTTAATCAAAACTCTCTTTACAGCTTGAAGAAATCTACAAAAAAGCCCACTCTGCTATCCGCGCTGACCCAACACACAAGAAGGTCAAGAAGACTGGCATCACCAAGAAGAGGTGGAACGCCAAGAAACTTACCAACGAACAACGTAAGGTCAAGGTTGCCGAACACAAGGCTGCCTACGTTGCCAAGCTCAAGTCTGAAGCTGAGGCTTAAGTTAGTGCGAATTGATTGTTTGAGTGGAAGCTCTTTAGAATTTTCCATCACTTATTCTAAAATGAACACAAGAAAATAAAAAATATATAAAATATGAAATGACAAATTCATAATAAGGATTTGACACTAGAATTTTTATAAATTTGTTTGTTTTTTTTTTATTTTGAATAATCACTTGATGGTTTGAAATTGTAGGATAAATAGATTAGGCATTAGTTTTTTTTTTTTTTTTTAAATAAAATATTGAACATAATACAAATGCTAGAGGATTTTGAATCAAATAGAAATAATGGAAGCTACTATACTAATTAGCGATGATTAGCGTACTTTTGAGGTTTTCGTTTTGTGCTTTTCAAAATGAGATTTCGAACTTAGAAATGGTTGGCAGCCCTATCACTGAAGTTGTTTTTTTTACAAAAAACACTTGCTCCAGAAACAAATGTTCAGCCTTATCAGTGGTGCGTCTTTTATTCGACGATGTTAACTATTGTTAACAATAGTTAACTTTCATCGTTCCTAAATGAGAAAAAAGTTACAAAATGTAACATCGTGACGTCACAACATCGTTCCTAAATCCAATGTTGAAGTGTCAAATAGTTACATTTTGTTACTTTTTCCAACTCAGCTTCTGGAATCGAGTTTCAATGTTAATCTGTCAAACACAACTAAATGGGGAAGAGAGGGGAAGATGTGAGAAGAGAATGTTTTCATTGTTTTCAAATTTGAAATTATTTAATGCATATTTTTGCTTCAATTTGCTTAGAATTCAATTTAAAAGAACCCCCCCCGAAGTTTTTTTTCAGAAAATCAAAAGATATAGTATAAAAAAATACCTACAAGTCTAATATTTGCAGTACTAAATGGTTTGTTTTTGTATTTTAGTAATTTAATTACCTATCTGAAAATCTCCCTAAAAGTCTCTACCAATTTCGTATCGTTAAAGAACCTGTCGATGAAGTTTTTATAAGGAAAAACAACAATTTTGTGGTCCATTACAACGTTTGGTAAGGGATTTTCAAAAAACTAGTTTTTACCTCTTTGATCATTTCCTAAAGCACTATGTAAACACCTTAAAATGTTTTTTTAAGAACCCTTTAAATAGCACAAGTATTTATCTACAAGGTTTTTGGTGTCGAGGCTAAACTATACTTTTTCAAAGGGTTGCTGAACTCGAATCCGAAGATAAAAATATTCGATCACATCTCGTTTTTGAAATATTACCGTTAAATCTATTTAAGTCTTTCCGATATCTTATCCTTTTATTTCAGAGAGTACCTATGTAAAATGTTTCGTTATATTTTTAGCTTTCTATTTATCAAATTGTTTTAAATTAAAAAATTAGCTCATGCCAAACAACTTGGATTATTTAAAATTTTTAATTTTAAGTATTCCCGATTTAATTTAGAACTAAATTGATATAATAGAATATTTCAATTTTTTGCTAAAAAATTTTAGTGGGAGAAAAATTTAATTTTTCAATGTTTTTATATATAAAATTGTGCGAAATAATTTTTTGTATAAAGCCTAATAATGGTTCAAATTTATTTCTTCAAAAAAATTGTCATGCTCGCTAACGCTCGCAATTTATATCAAACAACTTATCACTCCTTGTACCAATTTAAACTAGAAATGCCGCCGAATATTCGCCCATTTTATATTCGGTACATTCTTAAATTCTACGGTAAGCAGAGCTATTTTATACTTTTAACTATGAATTTCTCTCCTAAAAAATACTTAAAAAGGATATTGGCAAGTTTTTCGCTCTGACACAGTTCTAATGACCATTTGCTTTAGCAGAATTAAGAATCGACTGCAGTTACATATAAGGCGTGTTTTTTCTACAACTCAGTAGCTACTCATTTTTTTATTTTATTCGAAAAACAATAAAGGCTTGGCCACACCGAAGGGTACATGCGGTAGCGGTACGGGTAATTGTATAAAAAAAATTCCACATCTGAACGTTGATATGTCAGTTTGAAATTTATTTCATACAATTACCCGTACCGCTCCCGCATGTACCCTCCGGTGTGGCCAGGCCTCAAAAACAAATACTTACTTACTTACAAAAATGAGTAGCAACTGAGTAATAGAAAAAACACGCCTATAGTTAATAAAAAAGTTTTATGAATCTTAAACAAAAAAATTTGTTCGGTCTGAGGTAACCCCCCCCCCCGCAATGAAATCCTAGCTACGGCTATGCTCAGAGGGTCTATTACGTAATACGAAACGAGCGGCAAGTAAACGATAGTCACGACAAAGAGCGACTATGTAAAACGAGAAAGTCGGTTGGCCAAACTTAACTGAAAAAAAATATTTAGTTTAGGCTCACATGAATTCTACCAGCAAACGTAATTATTATGACAGATAAACGAGAACGAAAGTTAAACGGTAGGTAAATGGCAGTCGTAAAGATTAACGAGTATCGTTGAAGTAAAACGATTATCGTAATACGTAGTCGCATTTCAACGAAAACGAAGTAGTTTCAACGATAATCGTTTTACAAAATCGGCCCCAGGCCCTATTTAGGCAATCGATTTGGAAATGATTTGTATTCTCAGTGGGCTGGAATATGGAATACGAAGTTGATCGTTTTAGGAGGCGAATGTGAAGTTTTGTTGTTTTTGCTTTCTCCTCTTTCGTTTTACCTTCCCATAGATTTACGACAGCTTTTTCTTGGTGGATTGTTGTTTCGGCCGACAAAGGATATTTTTGTTGATTTTTTTAAGGTAGGTACTCCTTCGTTGTTTTTTTTTCCTGAAATATGCATGTTTTCTGAATATATAAATTAAAATTGAGGAGTTATAATAATTCACATTATTTTATTTCGCTGCTAAAGAAATAAATACCTTCCGAAGCCGATATCTTTTGACCAAAGTCTCGAAGCAAGTTTTAGTTTACAGATTAGAGTTCACAGTGAAAAGGCCTATGCATTCCGGTAAAAAAATTACAAATTTATTTTTTGAACATTTTTGACAAAAAATCGATTTTAAAAAATTTCCTCCAAATCCCTCAAGTGAGGCGTCAAAACAAAGGTCTCTTTAAGCTCTATTCATAGCTGTAAAGTAAAAGTTTCTAGGAGGTCGGGCTCCTGAGATATTTTCGAAAAAAGTTTTTTTTTTAAATTTCTTGTCCTTGCATTCCGAAGCCGATATCTTTTGACCAAAGTCTCGAAACAAGTTTTGGTTCACAGTGAAAAGGCCTATGCATTCCGATAAAAAAAATACAAATTTATTTTTTAACATTTTTGACAAAAAATCCAGGTTAACACCCCTTGCCTAAAAAAATTCGATTTTAAACAATTTACTCAAAATCCATCAAGTGAGACTTCAAAAGAAAGGTCTCTTTAAGCTCTATTCATAAATGCAAACTAAAAGTTTCTTGGAGGTCGGGCTCCTGAGATATTTTCAAAACAAGTTTTTTTTTTTTAATTTCTTGTCCTTGCATTCCGAAGCCGATATCTTTTGACCAAAGTCTCGAAACAAGTTTTGGTTTACAGATATGAGTTCACAGTGAAAAGGCCTATGCATTCCGGTAAAAAATTTCAAATTTATTTTTTTTAACATTTTTGACAAAAAATCACTGCCTAAAAAAATTCATAACTGTAAAGTAAAAGTTTCTTGGAGGTCGGGCTCCTGAGATATTTTCAAAAAAAGTTTTTTTTTAATTTCTTGTCCTTGCATTCCGAAGCCGATATCTTTTGACCAAAGTCTCGAAACAAGTTTTGGTTTACAGATATGAGTTCACAGTGAAAAGGCCTATACTATACATTCCGGTAAAAAACTTTCAAATTTATTTTTTTAACATTTTTGACAAAATATCAAGGTTAACCTCTTGCCTAAAAAAATTCGATTTCAAAAAATTTCCTCCAAATCCATCAAGTGAGGCGTCAAAAAAAAGGTCTCTTAAGCTCTATTCATAACTGTAAAGTAAAAGTTTCTTGGAGGTTGGGCTCCTGAGATATTTTCGAAAAAAGTTTTTTTTTTTTTATTTTTTGTCCTTGCATTCCGAAGCCGATATCTTTTGACCAAAGTCTCGAAACAAGTTTTGGTTTACAGATATGAGTTCACAGTGAAAAGGCCTATACTATACATTCCGGTAAAAAACTTTCAAATTTATTTTTTTAACATTTTTGACAAAATATCAAGGTTAACCTCTTGCCTAAAAAAAATCGATTTCAAAAAATTTCCTCCAAATCCATCAAGTGAGGCGTCAAAAAAAAGGTCTCTTAAGCTCTATTCATAACTGTAAAGTAAAAATTTCTTGGAGGTTGGGCTCCTGAGATATTTTCGAAAAAAGTTTTTTTTTTTTTATTTTTTGTCCTTGCATTCCGAAGCCGATATCTTTTGACCAAAGTCTCGAAACAAGTTTTGGTTTACAGATATGAGTTCACAGTGAAAAGGCCTATGCATTCCGGTAAAAAAATTTCAAATTTATTTTTTTAACATTTTTGACAAAATATCAAGGTTAACCTCTTGCCTAAAAAAATTCGATTTCAAAAAATTTCCTCCAAATCCATCAAGTGAGGCGTCAAAAAAAAGGTCTCTTAAGCTCTATTCATAACTGTAAAGTAAAAGTTTCTTGGAGGTTGGGCTCCTGAGATATTTTCGAAAAAAGTTTTTTTTTTTTTATTTTTTGTCCTTGCATTCCGAAGCCGATATCTTTTGACCAAAGTCTCGAAACAAGTTTTGGTTTACAGATATGAGTTCACAGTGAAAAGGCCTATGCATTCCGGTAAAAAATTTCAAATTTATTTTTTTTAACATTTTTGACAAAAAATCACTGCCTAAAAAAATTCGATTTTAAAAAATTTCCTCCTAATCCGTCAAGTGAGACATCAAAAGAAAGGTCTCTTTAAGCTCTATTCATAACTGTAAAGTAAAAGTTTCTTGGAGGTCGGGCTCCTGAGATATTTTCAAAACAAGTTTTTTTTTTTAATTTCTTGTCCTTGCATTCCGAAGCCGATATCTTTTGACCAAAGTCTCGAAACAAGTTTTGGTTTACAGATATGAGTTCACAGTGAAAAGGCCTATGCATTCCGGTAAAAAAATTACAAATTTATTTTTTTAACATTTTCGACAAAAAATCAAGGTTAACCCCTTGCCTAAAAAAATTCGATTTTAAACAATTTCCTCAAAATCCATCAAGTGAGGCGTCAAAAGAAAGGTCTCTTTAAGCTCTATTCATAAATGTAAATTAAAAGTTTCTTGGAGGTTGGGCTCCTGAGATATTTTCGAAAAAAGTTTTTTTTTTAATTTCTTGTCCTTGCATTCCGAAGCCGATATCTTTTGACCAAAGTCTCGAAACAAGTTTTGGTTTACAGATATGAGTTCACAGTGAAAAGGCCTATGCATTCCGGTAAAAAACTTTCAAATTTATTTTTTTAACATTTTTGACAAAATATCAAGGTTAACCTCTTGCCTAAAAAAAATCGATTTCAAAAAATTTCCTCCAAATCCATCAAGTGAGGCGTCAAAAAAAAGGTCTCTTAAGCTCTATTCATAACTGTAAAGTAAAAATTTCTTGGAGGTTGGGCTCCTGAGATATTTTCGAAAAAAGTTTTTTTTTTTTTATTTTTTGTCCTTGCATTCCGAAGCCGATATCTTTTGACCAAAGTCTCGAAACAAGTTTTGGTTTACAGATATGAGTTCACAGTGAAAAGGCCTATGCATTCCGGTAAAAAAATTTCAAATTTATTTTTTTAACATTTTTGACAAAATATCAAGGTTAACCTCTTGCCTAAAAAAATTCGATTTCAAAAAATTTCCTCCAAATCCATCAAGTGAGGCGTCAAAAAAAAGGTCTCTTAAGCTCTATTCATAACTGTAAAGTAAAAGTTTCTTGGAGGTTGGGCTCCTGAGATATTTTCGAAAAAAGTTTTTTTTTTTTTATTTTTTGTCCTTGCATTCCGAAGCCGATATCTTTTGACCAAAGTCTCGAAACAAGTTTTGGTTTACAGATATGAGTTCACAGTGAAAAGGCCTATGCATTCCGGTAAAAAAATTTCAAATTTATTTTTTTAACATTTTTGACAAAATATCAAGGTTAACTTCTTTCCTAAGAAAATTCGATTTCAAAAAATTTCCTCCAAATCCATTAAGTGAGGCGTCAAAAGAAAGGTCTCTTTAAGCTCTATTCATAAATGTAAATTAAAAGTTTCTTGGAGGTTGGGCTCCTGAGATATTTTCGAAAAAAGTTTTTTTTTTTTAATTTCTTGTCCTTGCATTCCGAAGCCGATATCTTTTGACCAAAGTCTCGAAACATGTTTTGGTTTACAGATATGAGTTCACAGTGAAAAGGCCTTTGCATTCCGGTAAAAAAAATTTCAAATTTATTTTTTTAACATTTTTGACAAAATATCAAGGTTAACCTCTTTCCTAAAAAAATTCGATTTCAAAAAATTTCCTCCAAATCCATTAAGTGAGGCGTCAAAAGAAAGGTCTCTTTAAGCTCTATTCATAAATGTAAATTAAAAGTTTCTTGGAGGTTGGGCTCCTGAGATATTTTCGAAAAAAGTTTTTTTTTTTTAATTTCTTGTCCTTGCATTCCGAAGCCGATATCTTTTGACCAAAGTCTCGAAACAAGTTTTGGTTTACAGATATGAGTTCACAGTGAAAAGGCCTATGCATTCCGGTAAAAAAAATTTCAAATTTATTTTTTTAACATTTTTGACAAAATATCAAGGTTAACCTCTTGCCTAAAAAAATTCGATTTCAAAAAATTTCCTCAAAATCCATCAAGTGAGGCGTCAAAAAAAAGGTCTCTTAAGCTCTATTCATAACTGTAAAGTAAAAGTTCCTTGGAGGTCGGACTCCTGAGATATTTTCGAAAAAAGTTTTTTTTTTTTAATTTCTTGTCCTTGCATTCCGAAGCCGATATCTTTTGACCAAAGTCTCGAAACAAGTTTTGGTTTACAGATATGAGTTCACAGTGAAAAGGCCTATACTATACATTCCGGTAAAAAATTACAAGTTTATTTTTTTAACATTTTTGACAAAAAATCAAGGTTAACTCCTTGCCTACAAAAATTCGATTTTAAACAATTTCCTCCAAATCCATGAAGTGAGACATCAAAAGAAAGGTCTCTTTAAGCTCTATTCATAACTGTAAACTAACAGTTTCTTGGAGGTCGGGCTCCTGAGATATTTTCAAAAAAAGTTTTTTTTTTTTTAATTTCTTGTCCTTTCATTCCGAAGCCGATATCTTTTGACCAAAGTCTCGAAACAAGTTTTGGTTTACAGATATAAGTTCACAGTGAAAAGGCTTATGCATTCCGGTAAAAAATTACAAGTTTATTTTTTTAACATTTTTGACAAAAAATCAAGGTTAACCCCGGCCTACAAAAATTCGATTTTAAACAATTTCCTCCAAATCCATCAAGTGAGGCGTCAAAATAAAGGTCTCTTTAAGCTCTATTCATAACTGTAAAGTAAAAGTTTCTTGAAGGTCGGACTCCTGAGATATTTTCGAAAAAAGTTTTTTTTTTTTAATTTCTTGTCCTTGCATTCCGAAGCCGATATCTTTTGACCAAAGTCTCGAAACGAGTTTTGGTTTACAGATTTGAGTTCACAGTGAAAAGGCCTATGCATTCCGGTAAAAAAATTTCAAATTTATTTTTTTAACATTTTTGACAAAATATCAAGGTTAACCTCTTGCCTAAACAAATTCGATTTCAAAAAATTTCCTTCAAATCCATCAAGTGAGGCGTCAAAAGAAAGGTCTCTTTAAGCTCTATTCATAAATGTAAATTAAAAGTTTCTTGGAGGTTGGGCTCCTGAGATATTTTCGAAAAAAGTTTTTTTTTTTTTAATTTCTTGTCCTTGCATTCCGAAGCCGATATCTTTTGACCAAAGTCTCGAAACAAGTTTTGGTTTACAGATATGAGTTCACAGTGAAAAGGCCTATGCATTCCGGTAAAAAAATTTCAAATTTATTTTTTTAACATTTTTGACAAAATATCAAGGTTAACCTCTCTTGCCTAAACAAATTCGATTTCAAAAAATTTCCTTCAAATCCATCAAGTGAGGCGTCAAAAGAAAGGTCTCTTTAAGCTCTATTCATAAATGTAAATTAAAAGTTTCTTGGAGGTTGGGCTCCTGAGATATTTTCGAAAAAAGTTTTTTTTTTTTTAATTTCTTGTCCTTGCATTCCGAAGCCGATATCTTTTGACCAAAGTCTCGAAACAAGTTTTGGTTTACAGATATGAGTTCACAGTGAAAAGGCCTGTATGCATTCCGGTAAAAAAATTTCAAATTTATTTTTTTTTTTAACATTTTTGACAAAAAATCAAGGTTAACCCCTTGCCTAAAAAAATTCGATTTAAAAAAATTTACTCCAAATCCATCAAGTGAGACATCAAAAGAAAGGTCTCTTTAAGCTCTATTCATAACTGTAAACTAAAAGTTAATTGGAGGCCTGGTTTATTTTATTACGGTATTATAGCCCAAAATAAACAATAAACAAGATTTTTTTCAAATTCCTAAAGTTCTTTTTATTTTGCACTATTTATTTAAAAAAAATTAAATTATTTATTTACGAACAAAAAAAACAAAAATTGCATTTGCTGCAAAGCAATTTATTTCAAAAAATGTGTGAGCCGATTTCTTTATTATTCTTGTTAAAGCTCAATAAATTTATCATTTGAGTGTATAACTCGCTTATATACATAAATAACAAATCTAAATTAAATTGATTATGTGAATATTTTCTTATAACTAGTTTATGTGTATTTTACAGGACTAAGGTAACAGGTAGACAATAATTTTTTTTAAACAATAAGTATTAGTTTGCTTTACACTGGTAGTTTCAAATTTCAATTCTCATACAATAGTTAAAATATAGAATCTTTTACTTAAATGTAATTCGATACGATTTTGATGCTATGAAAAAAGAAAAATCAGAAGCAAGACATTCGCGAAAAGATGAGTCTCGCTGTACGCCAAATACAAATTAATGAAAAAATTAACAAATTAAAAAACAAATTTATATCTTTTTCGATTTTAACTTGACCCCAGTTCGTTCTTATGATTGTTGGGGTGGTTCCTGAACAATTTTTCATGCAATAATTATGTAACTACCTATTTTTGTGTTTATTTAGCGTATAATTTTAAGATTTTACAATTATACAATTAGGTTACAATTTATATGTGTATGTGTGTGTATTTTCATTTATTTAATTGACTTTTGCAAAATGTAGGATTTTTTTTTACATCTTTGCAAAATGTATTTTTACATGCTACAGGGTCTTCTTATTCTAGGTTTTTAAAATTTATTATAATTATTTATTATTATTCTTTTAACAACCTTTTGTTTTTTTTAGCATCTTTAAAAAAAATCTACTAAAGCGTTGATTTAATATTTAGCAAACTATCTAATACCTTTAGATCTTAGCTTTATACAAATGGATTTATATTATATAAACATTTGATACAATAGTATATCTAGCCAAAAATGAAACAACATTTAGGACATAAAATATATTATGTTAGAGCACATAAATTGTATAACCAAATAACAGTATTTTTTAATTGTAAAAATTTAATAGTAGAGTTTTATTCGATTGATAATAAGAATAACAATTAATTTGATAGATTAAAAGGCGATTTCAAGTCTTAAATACATATATTTTTTAATTTGTTTTTTAAATAATGTAAAATAAAAAACGAAAATGTGTGAACAATTTTGTTTCAGTGTCTGACAAAACAATTGGGTCATTACCTTTAATGTCTGTATAGAGATGTATGTTGTATAGCTCTATTCTGTTTTCCGGTTCAGGTGATTATTTCTTTAAAGCGGGGCGATTAAAATCAAAACTTCTTGATTTTTGGTGTCAATGTCATGATTGGTGTGCTGTCTGTGGGACGGTGTGTATTTAAAATTTTATCTAACCATTTGTCACACATGCAATCCAATATATGTATGTAGTTCCCGACATATAAATTTAATTCACCCTTTAAAGACTTTTAATAATACACTAATTATTGCATTTGGTTTTTGAAATTAATTTTTGAAACGGAATACATATATGTACTAAATACTAATCAAAGGTATCGTTTGAAGGTTATAAAATGGGTATCAAGAGTTCTGATTCCGGGTTTCGAAAATTATTTATCAACTATGGACGGATAATAATTATAATGATATTAATAGTAAACACAGAAGCACTACCTACAAGATAACGACCAAAAAATTAAATTTTACACCTAAATGGACACCATGGCGTATGTGTAACATTTTATTCAATTGAAAAAAAAAACAAAATTTTACGGCCCGTTTAAAAATTTCTACATCGCTTAGCAAATATTAAACTAGTCGACCTTTAAAATTATAAGGTTGGTCTTTCAATATTTAAAATATGGGCGGTCGGAACAGATTAAGAACTTTGTCGAGAATATTTATGTAGATGTGTGATCGGTAAGATTATTTTGAAGTTGCGTTACCCGTTAGTTAAAGTTCACTTATTGAAGCTTTTATACTAGATGCAAAACGTAAAACTAATCTAGTATTTAAAGCAAAGCTACATTTTACTTACGAGTGAGTCAGCACAAAGTATTTTTATGTGGTTTCATGCACTTCACTCAAAATCCAGATTCTGTACGGGTCAAACGATTGTGGTCCGTTATACACCCATTACGGTGTATTGGTAGGAAGGCCTCCTTTTATAATTAATTTTGTAGGTACCGTTTTATTTATTTTTACTTTTGCTTTATTGAGAAATTATTTGAAGGTATTTGGCCCAGCCTTTAAAGAGCTTCATAAATATATTTTTGTTTTGTTATGGTTTTTTTTTTAAGATGCAAAACCAACATAAATAACTGAAAAGATTTAAATGAAATCAATTAGACAGGAAGGAAATAAAATAGTAACATAATTAATTTAGTAATAAAATCATAAAATTTTATTGTTTTTTTTTGTGTTTTATTTATTTTAGATAAAATTAAACTCTACTTCTTAATTGAATGACATTTTACTACTTAAATATTTAAATCAGTTTTATAATGTGATAAATGATTTTTCTTTTTTTTTTTTTTTTTGCTTGTTAAATACATATTATATCATTATAATTTCTTTAACAATTAAGATAAATTTTATTTATTTATTGTTATAAATCTCAATAAAGTATAAATAGATATATCTTTATATATATTTATTCTCTCTGAAGATTTATTTATATTTCTTTTGTTTTTTCGTTTATTTTCATAACTTCTACAATTTATTTGTTTCTTAAAAATCTCATAAATAAACTCTCTTGTTATTGTATAGTTTTTTTTCGTTTAAATTTTGAATATAAATAAATATTTGCCTAAATTGAATTGAATTTATAATTTATAGAAAATTGTTATAAATATTTTTATATTTTTTAATAAATAATATATTTTTTTTTTTACTCAATAAAAGTATACTTTCGTACAATAATGAATGATTGATTCTTTGCCAAAAGAAAGAAAAAAAATTATAACAAATATATAACACAGAAATAGGAAGAAAAATATTTTATCTTTTCTTATTATTAATTAAACTAATTGTTATTAAATTATTATTGAATTAGTAATTTTATATAAAAAAAAAATAATCGCAAAAAAAATATAAAGAAATAATATTTTTAACTCAACCAATATGATTAGTTGAATGCGACGGCATTGTTGGTGTCAAAGCGTGGCATTCATTTTCTTCATATCATCGAGACTGACACGAACTTGCTGCACTCGATGACGAGAATCCAGATTGAAGGCTTGTCATTGATCCTTTGTAATTTGCTGAACTAAGAATTTCATAGAAATAATTTAGTTGCGCTGGACCATCAACACCAGATGTCGGACTAAACCAATGCAGGACGTATGTGTTGGTTTCAGTTAGTACGTGGGAGCCCTGAAAAAAAAACAATAGTTTAAATAACAATGATAAATAAATATAACATTCATTCGGAAAAGAATAGGAATGTTGGTCAAATTAGAATCTCGAGAATGCATTTCGAAAAGTGAATGTGATTTTAAGATTCATTGTTCTTAAATTGTTAATAGCCCTAAATTATTTGTATGCTACTATAATATTCACCAAACTTACCTGAACACTTTCTTTGTGGCGACAGACAGTGGTTGGTTCTTCTCTATAATAATTTTCACCTTCCACAAAACCAGTAGCATCAAAGAATGATGAGGAAGAGTCTAATTTTAAGACAAATAAATAAAACATTGAAATATGTATATGAAATGTATTAAATTTGATTTTACCATTTTTCTGGGGTAGTTCTTTCGTTGTTCTGTAAAGTGTAAAATGCAAATCACTACGCATCACATCAAAATCCCAAGTTAGAACACTTTTGGGATCTTTGTTTTTAATAACAACTTCATGAATATATCCAGTCTTGAGTTCGACGGTTTTATAGAGATTCTGATGTTCATGGGCTATTGTTCCATCAACTTGGGTTTCTTCTTCTTCGCTGTTCATTTTATATAAAGTTTTTGGAATTAATCCACCTTCATGGATAAGTGTCTATAAGAATGAAAAACAAAATAAATTTATAAAGAATTGATTTAAGATAAATAAACTTGAAGCAACATCTTGTTTTTGATATGCAATTGGGACGAACAAGTGTTAAACGGACAGAACAAACAATAAAAACGAGACAGAGAACTTTTTTTTTTTTTTTTTAAGAAAGAGCTTTAACTTTCACGAGAAATCTTGGCAGTCGATCTAGTAAGAAAGGTCACGTAATTTAAACAACTATGTAGACAGTAAACAATTTGCTGGCTGAGAATTATAGGGTTGTATGTCTGCAGGGATTTCCATAAAACATACAATTTTATAATTCTCGGCCAGCGAATTCCAAACGGAAAATGACGTTTAACAACTTTTTCCAATAGAAGAATAACAAGAAGATAAAAGGAACATGAAAAGTGTGAAGTCAATGAATTGCTTTAGAGGACATTAAATGTAAAGTTTACACGAAAGAGGAGATGAGCCTAAACTAATAAATAAAAATGCTTAACAATAAAAAAGTGAAGAAGATTAATATTCCACCAACGAACAGGAAGTCACGGTGGAAGGTAATCTCGAGCTCTAACCACCCAGCTTAAATAACATCAATTAGCTATAGCGAGGCTAAGAAAAAATAAGACAAGCGGGGGCCATGTGCTTCAGACATAGAATTCAAGTACGTTACACAGTCGATGGAATTTTAGAATGATTTTTGGTTGGTTTGCAGGTAAATCTGTCAATGTATTATTAAAATATGAACCGGTTCCTAACAGAAGTGAATTTATTTGAAAGTTTTACGAAAATCTGTTCTAGGGATAAAGTAGTCAGTGTGCTTGGGTATTGATTCTAATGAATTCAAAATTGCGGAGTGGCCAATTTTATTGTTTCTCAACTAAGAGGGGGTAGGATTATCCCTTTAGATGTGTCTCTAATTATTGAATTAGTAACAATGCTATTCAGCATTGAGAAAGAAAAACAGGTGACAAAGAAAATAGAGAGAGAGAATGGCTAATTTTAGTAAACATAACACCAATTAAAATAGGATGGGTATATTTATTATGTAGACTAAATAACTCGGGACAACTCATACCAACCAACTCAACTCGACACTTTCCTGAATCTAGATAGCCTAATTGGGGTCACCTACTCCCCAGCCGAATAGTCGAGTTGAATTGGCGAAGAAAAGTTGCCCCGAATGGAATTGAGCTTATTTGAACTGCGATAATTCTGATGAAATTGTTTGAAAGTCAAAGAAAATCGCTTTGGTTGAGAATTTGGTAATGAAACTAAGTTTAGTCTGAATAACATATAGTGAGGAAAATAGACTGCTACGTTTGGTTTTTTGTGCATCTCTGATCTTGTATTCTCTACTTGTTTGAGATCATGTGCTTACTATTGACATTTTTTATTTGTGACACATAAATAACTACAAGAATTATAAATTAATTTTTGAAGAACTCAACTCGAATTCACTATTCTTACACAATCACAAGCAGCTAAATAGCATAGCTTAAAATATTTTTGATCAACTTTATCCGAATTCGATGGTGTTTTGTATGACTATTAATAGAAATTGTTATAAAATTCATTATTATAATCAGTCTGGAAACTAAGACTTATAAACAAAAATAAAGAGAATATTTAACTGGAACTCACCTTACAAGGTCCACCCAAGAAGTCTGGTATAATGTCAGATTCAATATATTGTTCTAATCCATCTTTCATATGAATGCAATCGGGACCACCATAGAAAAGAAATTTCGAACGTGTGTTTTCATCTAGGTTAGAAGAAAATTTTAAAGTTAGATTGTACAATTTTGTCATAATGTGTGCAGGAGTTACCAATAAATGCACTAACGATTGTCCACGCAATTGGAAAGACACGTGGGGCACGAACAACTAATACTCTACCCATAGTCTCGGGATAGTGTTGTTCAACAGTTTCGATAATTTTTAAAAGAGCCTTTACTCCCGGCTGCCATAGGTGACGCATTGATAGTCCTTCGAGATCCACCAATATACACCAACTTAGAACAGGTTTTCCCAATTTCTTGGCAGAATCATTGATTTTTTTGATTCCCTGTTCGCAGATATGGATTGACTGGAAGAAAACAAAAAAACTTGAAAGGGATTTTTCTACAATGAACTGAAATGAAAACTTACCAACTTTAAGAGTCCTTCAGTTCCGATGGACTTCAGAAGACCCTTAACATCCATATGACCAAGTCGAAGAATATAAATTGGACGGCCATTTTTATCTTTATGATGCCATCCTCCAGGAAAATGATTCACAACTACCGACGGAACCTTATATTCCTTCGACAGATTATCAATATTATTGTCAGCACGCCATTTCAATGAATCCTTTAGAGAATTAAGAGCTTTTTCCACATGGAAATCACGTGCCCTTAGAAACCGTAATAAAGTCTGATAGCTTGGAATCTTTTCGATACCTTCGATGTCTGCAACTAATTTTCTCAGCTCTAACAATTTAGACTCTTGCATTGGTGACAATTGTCCCAAGTATTTCGCAATAAAATCTCCATCCAACATAATTTCATGATTAATTGGCGATGTTGGTTCTTTTGATACCGGCGATGCAGGTGCATCGAGAGGTGGTTGCCAACGTTCCACATGTGTAATTCCTTCATTCTTCAATTCCTCAATAAAATACTCAATAATTTCTTTGCCCTTCAAGGTTGTCTGTGTATATTGCTTCATGCCCATTTTTTCCATTGAATTTTCAAATCCAAAGAAATTTGTAATGTTCAGGGTTGCTGTTTGATCGAAACATGTCCAATCGGGATTTTCCGGATGGGCATAGTAGCGACATCTTTCGAAAATTTCAATACGCGATGAGAAACTTTCATTGACTGCTTCAATGCTCAGTGTCCTATTGGCCATGTCTAAGAAATTTGTTTGCAAAAAATATACTACTTCGACACCGATTAGTTTTTTAAATAAATATGGGGCGTCAACGGCCAATTTGCAGCGGCGACTTGATTCACGTCGGGCGCCATTGTCGAAAATTTCATCCTTTACAAGTTGACAATCTAGAACGACGGGCATTTGTGGGCATTTTGGAAAACGTTTTTCGTAGGCCTGTAAATAGAAAAAAGATTTATAGATATCGAGTAAAAATAATGATATGTAGAATAAAAGAGGGAAAGAGAATTAGGTTTTACGGAAGACTTTAACAGTTTTGAAGATGTTAGGCATTCCGGCCGTGGTTAAATTTTTTCTAATCAAGTTAAGAAGGTCTTGATTTTGGTTAGCACGGGCGGAATAGTTTTTTATTTATTTTTTTTAAAGGAATAAGGAAATAGTAAGAGGAAAGAAGGGCACAGAAAAGATATATCTTATAAGAAATGTCAGAACAGAACACAAATCATTCGAATATGTCTTAGCTTGTTTTGTAGGTTCAGAAAATCCTGCCCGAAAGTATTTTATTGAACAGCAATCAGAACGGTTGGGACAAGGAAAAACTTTACTGAACAAGTGAACAAGGCATCACGCAGAGACGTAATAGGTTTGAGAACCTAAGTAAGCAAGTAATGAACGATACGTATCTACCCCGATCTACGTATTTTTACAGAAAGTTTTTTCGTAAGTAAAGGCTTTGAGTCTGTATCGTTTTCAAAATGTCAGGGAAATAGAGATTTAACAGCTTTATTCTGCTATATGATTTACATAAAAGTCTAAACTATGTAGTAAGCGTTTAAATGAAGGTCAAATTTAAATTAAACAGTGCGAAAAATAAGGCTGTAAGTGTCCTTTTTATTCAAATTTTTAATTCCTATATTAAGATGCAATTAGAAAAGTAATTTAATAATTGTAACTTCGCCAGAAATACGCTAAAGAATCCTTCATTTATGCAATTTATATTATCCTTATTTCACAGAAATAAAAAAAATAATTTATTTTACTCATACAAGTTAACAATAGTAAATTAATTATAATGATTCATGCAAGGACATAATCAAATTATACTATACACTATTAGACTATTTATCAATTTCAAATCCAATAAAGTCTCTCAAACGGAGACACCTATGTCCTTGAAGAACTTCGACCTCGAAATCGTATGCTCCTTACGTTAATTATTAAAAACACTCTATCGATTTTTTCATTCTTCTTTAGTTTCCCCGTAAGTGAAATAGTGATTATACGGACAATTTTAAAGACGTTAGAATTATTTATGGAATGAAATTCCTCTGCAGGGTGTCAATAGTTTTTTTTTGGATATAGGTACCTTCTGAATGTGGAATCTCAAGATTATTTCTTAAACAAAAAAAAAAAATATATTATAAATATTTTCTAAAATTTTGAATTCTGTTTAATTTTGAAGTCTGAAATTAATTCTTATTTTATACTCTGCAACAAAACTCTTCAATATTTGGTAATAAACAGAAACACTCTGTACTGAAGAAGACACGAGGCATAACCTCTTGGAATGTCCATGTCCTATGGCAAAGGTGTGCCTCAGGAACTTTTTTCCCAACTAACTTGTTGTTGAGGATAGTTTTACAAAAAATCTTTCTACTTTCAACATTCAACTGTTGAGTATATCTAATTAAATTGTTTTGAAGTGGACGACGACTACAACAATCCAGATGGTTGTTGTTCTCATAGAATTCTTAAGTCACAAGTAGTAATAGTGTCCTTTGCATTGTTGTATATTTTTTAAAGTGGATTTTAAAGAAGTTCGTGCATTGGGGGTATAATTTAATAAGAGGCGGTGAATACTAAATGATGGAGTTTGTCTATTGGAATTGAAGATGGTTTTTGCAATTGGTTAAATTTGTTTATACTGGACACAATAAGAAAATTAGGAATTATAAGTGGTGTTTATGTTTTGCTTTCATTAATGGAATGAAGAAGTACTGAACAGCACTTACAATCTAATGTTAACATAAAATTCTGTTCAAAGTTACCCTGGTCACAAAAAAAGATTTATTCCATGACGTCTATTTTTGCTATAAAGTCTCAAAAACTTATTTTGAATGAAATGCTTTCTGCTGTTTGATCTAAAATATTTATTTTTCCGCAATATTTTGCTTTACTTTATCCAAATCGGGAGTCGAAAACTGGAATTTAACTCAAATCTGCTTCAAAAAACCATTCGAAATTTTAACCACTAAGATTATGAGATATCATAAATTTCAATTACAAATATCTTTTAGAAAAAAAAAAACATATTTAGGACGATAAAATATAGCTTTTTGAGATTGCATAAGAGATTTTGGAAAACAAAATTTAACGGTGATGTAATTCAACGCCAAAAGTACCAAAAAATGCTTTTTTGACCTGTTAACCGTCTGTCGGCACAGGGGTGCGAATTTGGCAGGACAAAAATAAAAAGTGGTCACAAAAAAGTGTTATTATAAGGGTGAAAATACATTTTTTGGAATTGTGAATACAATATTCGAATTCCTCGGAAAATTCTACATCAATTTCATATATGATTCTTTATAAAATAGTGACACCGAAAAAAGTTCTAGCGACATAAAAAGGTATAAACCAAATTTCGCAAAAAAAGAGGTGTGCCTACAGAGGGTTAATATTTAAATTTTTAGAAAACGTGACGTGCCAGTAATATTTTGACCTCAATAAGAAGGTTTCTTATTTTTTCGTAAACGACTTAATGGATATTGACCAAATTTTGCAGTTTTGAGTTCAAATTTTTTTTAACGAAATTCTGCTCACACAAACCTATTTATAAATTTCTGTTTTAGAAAAATTCTGCTTTTCAAAATTTATTGAAAAAAAAAAAAATAATTCTGTTCGGTTTTTATTACCATTGAATAATTACAAATAGAAGTGACACCATTGAATAATTACAAATAGAAGTGACACCGCAAATTACTCATGCGACTATAAGAGTACCGCAAGATAGATGAACTACAGGTTTGCGCCTCAACTATCATGTATTTTCGAGTTGAGTTTTAACTAATAATTTTTTTTAAACCTTCAGAAAAAAATTAATAATTATTATTATACATTTCAAAGAGCTTATATTGATATACATAAGTTCTCCTATTTGGAAAAGTCATATTAGTCTAGAGAACAAGGACGATGCCTTTTACTCCTACTGGCCTAGGTTCGAATACCGGTAAAATTTGAAATTGTTTTTTTTTTTTTTTTTTTGCGGAGATTTTTTTGACAAATTTAATTAATTTTTATTCTAGTAATAAAAAAAAAAAAAAAAAACAATCTCAATTTCCCGTCAGATTCGAACCTAGGTAGGTAAACTTAACAGACATTCACCTTATCCTCTAGGCTATCTCCACTTTTTGAAATAGGAAAACTTTTATCTATATGTATAAGCTCTTTAGGATTTGATTTTGGGTTGCTGGATTTGCTTTTGGATTGTTAGCTTTGCTTTTGGATTGTTGGATTTGCTTTTTTAATTCAACGCACGATACTAGCGACGACAATTTTACAGCGGAAGTTTCCCTGGGTGTCCACTTCTATTTGTAATTATTCAATGGTAAAAGTGAAAGTTTTTTTTTTTAAAGGTATAAGAAAGTTTGTTTTTATCGTTGTGTCCTAAATAAATAAAAATGAGGAAACACCTTAAGTTGTATAACTACATATTAGTTGAATGTTTTTAGTATAATTGTGACCTCCTGTGTCTTATAAAATAAATTTTAACTAAGGGAACCGAATTAAAAATATATGAAGAATTAAATTATATAACCGTTTTTAATTAAAAAAAGGCATAAGATTTCATTTTTATGGGAAGGAAATATTTCACACCCACCTTTTATAATTATTGTTTATTTCAATTAAAAAAAGGTGTAATTATTTCTATTTAATTTGACCCCACAGTGATTAATTGTGTTTTTTAAGTGACATTAAAACCATTTATTGTATAAGCACAAAGAAAAATAGCAGCAATTATTTTCTACTTCATAAAAGCTTTGTTATTTTATTTCTAAAAAATGCAAATAAAATAATTAAAAAGATAGAAATTCAAGAAATATCAAAAACATTCAAATTAAAAAAACTAAGTACCAATCATATAACAAATTAGGTAAAATATTTAAGTACTAGACTAATTAATGCTAGAAAATGTATTTCTTTGCTTGTGCTCATTTACAAAAAAAAAAAAAATATCAATCTATCACCAAATCACCATTCATTTTAAAATATTCCATTCAGGATAAATTAAAAAATATAGCAACAACAGAATAATAAAGTATAGAATATTCTCAATACCGCAACTGCCGGCCGGCAGACACTCTCAGAAAAACAGATACAAATTATCACTCATACGCCCCGTGTTTATTATTTTTTTTTCCAAAACACATTCTATGTTTGTTTGTTTGGTTATAGAATGAAGCAGTAGGTATTTATCGCACATTCACAATTTGCTTAAAATTAATTTTGATCGCCACAAGGTCATTAAGGTGGGCAAAAAAATTTATATTTTGTTTTCATAAGTTAAGCATTCTCCACACAGCCGACGATTATATCGATAAATTTCAATATGAATTTGTTTAACAACAAAAAAAAAAAACTGACAATTTAGTTTTTTTGTTCAGTCAGTTCAATTGTATATACTTTGTTGTTAAGTATGTTTAAACTGTCATGAACCTTTATGACAAAAAAAAAAAAATTGGGAACAGCAAAGTCAATTGTATAAAGTTTTCAAGTTGTGAAATTGTATAGGAATTTTTTCTTTATTCATAGCATTTTGCTGACATTAGTTTTCAAATTGACTAAAATTGAATTTGTATCTTTTTTGTTATTTTTGTACCGGATGCAACTAAAGTATCTTTTGCAATTTAAACAAAAAGGACGTTGGATTAGAATTGTTGTAGGTGATGGTGGTATAGAAAATATAGAGCAAATAATAATAATAATAATATTAAATTATCAACTTTGTCAGCATACAACAAAAGCATCTAAATTATGGTCAACCGTTCAGTAATTTAGTCACAACTCGTGTTGCCTATTGTCACACTAATTCTCTATCATCATTCTGTCGCTTGCTTGGCAAAACATACATAAATTCAATTATATATATTTTTTGTTATTATGGAGGAGAGCAAAGTTCGCAGTAGACACAAAAATATATCTGCCATTTGACAGGCTCGCAACAATGTGCGTATCAGTTTTGTATTGCCAATTTGACAGGGTCGGACAAGGCCATTTTTAATCCTAAAAGAGTTTTGATAACTTTCGTTCAGACTAAGTTTCATAAAAATCAATAAAAATTCAAGACAAAAAATTTCTGTTTGGCAACTGAACATTAAAGTAGTGGCGCTTATTTTCAAAATGTTGGAATTTTTTCCATAACAGCTCCCATCAGAGCACTTTTTTTTATGTGGTAGTTAAAATAGGAAATACGGAACCCGCAGGCCTTGAAGTAGTAAATCCTACCCTTTATTAGCAATTTACTAGATATAGGAGCTTGCACACAGTTTAAGCTTTGTCGTGTTTTCTATCTATTTTTTTTTTTTTTTATATTTCAAGTTCGAAGTGGTGTATAGAAAGTATCAAAATACACACACCTTGTCCAGACTTTAAGGGTCATTCAAGGATATTTCGATTTATATCAACATGAATATACATATAGTTAACTGAGATACTATAACATAAAATAAAAGTATCTCGATGGAATTTTTTATTTCTTTTTTAGTTCAAGGTTATTTAAGGCATTTAAATTGATTTACGAAACATAATGTGAAATACTTTTTTTTGTATCTTATAAAACTCAAGGAAAATATTTTCTTTCAAGCAACAACAACTGCTAATGGTTCTATCTAAAAAATATAATATCTTTTTCTTTCTTTTTTAAAATCTTCTTCACAATAATTATTTTATTATTGTCATGGAAAGTAATTACGATTGCTATTCTTAAGTTAATGCAAATTTAATAGAAAAGTACTATACAGTCAATGCTCTTTATGCTGAAATGCCTGAAGACAATTGAATTTTTCAAAAGAAAAAAAAAAAGTCTGCTAAATTCGAAATTATTTTCATCCGAAAATTATGCTGAAAAACAAAAAATTTTTGAAAGTGTTAAAAAAAAAAAAAACAAAAAAGTGACAAATTTTATCTTTACCTGGATTAATTAAAAAAAAAAACTATGGATGCATGTAAAATATTTAAAGGCTTTTAATTTGTTTGTTTGTGTTTTTTTTTTTTTAAGGAATTTTATCATCGTGTTAATACAAACTTATTAACTGATTCAAAATATTTAAACATACTTTTTAAGGTTAAAATTCAATAAAGAGCGTTTTGACTGTGTATTTAATTTTTTTTTGTCTTTTCAAGGCTGTTTTTGGTTTCATTTATTATTTTAGAAAAGAAATTACTTTATCCTTAGGCATTTTATTTAATGAGCAAATAAAAAGTTGTAATGGATTTAAAACTGAAGAATATAATCAATAATTGTAATTAGACTTTCTGGAATAGAAGGAAATAGGTTAGCACATTTATGGTGAAAAATGGATGGTTCACTAATTATTCTATGATTTTTAAACTCTAAGAGTTTTTATTTAATTTATAATAATTACTCTATGATTTTTAAAGTCAAGTATGTAGTTCTAATAGTAGTAGTTCTAATACCTCTAACCCAGAAAAGTCTATTTTTCAGGAGAGCCAAAAAACTAAGTATGAAATGTATGAGAATCAATACAAATGATATGGTTTTGAATAAGCGTAGCTCTGACAATATCGATGTTAGGCAAACAGGGTCTTTTCTATTACATCCGGATTTTTTTTTCAACAATATAATTGCATCATTAGTCCAAAATCGCTGTTTTGTGGGTTGCGAGGTATTAGAACTACAGCGACGATATGTATTTTCCATAAATCGCCATTGTGATATTGTATCAATATTCGTCTCAAATTATGAATAACATGCAAAAATATCGAAATGTCGCACACTGGTAAAAAGGGACTTTTTAGGTGGACATTACTCATAAACTGCATTAATATTGTAAATTATCTTCTTCAAGTGCTGAGTTTATGTTTATTAACTGTAGAGGACTATTTTCTGCAGATTTTAATAATAATTATTAGTTAGTTTTTACATTTCACTTTTACTCGAAATAGAATTGAAACATGTATTTGAAAATTATCTTATTGATTTTATTTATTTTCGAAGTTATAACTTATAACTAATAAAAAAAATCTAATGCGATCAGTGAACTCATTTACTTTGCTTCTGCTTCGATATCAGCTGAAATGGTTTCGAATAGTTTTCGAAAAAAATTAACAAAATTGATCGAAAAATCTATTTTAATCGAATTTTCATTTTCTATTTAATTTTAATTGATTTCTGACACCTATTGTGCACTCAATCCAACTCCAACTGGCTTTCGATTTTTATCTTTGACCATAAAATTAATGTTCTTCATGAATATGCTTCAAATAAATGTACAAGACAAAAAAATGTGAGAATAGATAATTTTTGAAATTCTTAAAGACTATAGGTAGGTTTGTTGAAAAGGTATATATGAAGGTACTTATATTTCTTAAATAGAAATAAATAAAAATATTAAATTGGTTAAAAATTGACGAATCTGTAGTTTTATTTTCAATGTCGAAGTGAAGTCAAAATCGTGCTTTTTGAAATCATTTCGAATGCTTGAAAACAATATTGATTTGAGAAAAATTAAGTGAGGTATATACCAAAAGTTATGTATTTCTAATTCGTCTTAATAATTGAATCGTTTATTTTCAAAACATGATAAGTCCACTTTTTTCAAAATTCGTTTTTTTAAATGAATATGTTCTTGGGGTATAACCACACCTGCCTTCAAAATATGAACCATCTACTCAGTCTATATTCGATTTTACAGCTAAGCGAAAAATTAAACACGTTATCTTAAAAAAATATGCATTATTTTCAAAGTCCTGGAATCATCTTTTGCTTGGAAAAGACTGCTCTGTTAAGCTAGAGAAACTGCCTCAAATGAAATAAATTGGGTGGTTTCATAGTTGTCAATCATTCCTTATAACTGTGTAAAGTCCAGTTTGTCTCTAAATTGCCTTCAAATTTCAACCAAATGTCCACCTAGATGGAGCATTTTTACCACTGTGTGTCGTCTGTCAGGTGTTTGGGCACAGGTAAAACGTCTGTCATGGATTATTTTTGTAATCTGGGAGACGAAAGCGCGGCGTAAGGATCTAACTAATTTTAAGTGGTTACCCTCACTAAATCAATTTTCAGAAAAATGGTACTTTTGTGCACTTTTTCACTGTAAAAGCGCCGATATTATGTATGCTGCCAGACGATCGTTTTGGTCATATCGCCATGATTGGGAGCAGCATTAATATGAATCAATACCTCTCGCGTAAATAATCTGCTGTCAGCCCTTAGACTAGGTAGTATATCGTTCGAAAAAAAAAAATGGTTTGACATTAAATTTGAAGCAAAACAATTTGTTTATTCAGTAAATTTCAGTCTCTTGTCAAAGTTAACGATCTAAACTACAAGAATATGAAAAAAAAGACCATAAAACTATTTTTTTCTATTTTTCTTTGAAAAAAATGTATGCATGATAAAAGGTTTTATGTGTGTTTATTCTTTCTGGGACGAAAACGATTCTAGGGAATCCTAAAAACTTTGGATCAGAATCAAATGGCAGGAGAAAAGTATAAATAGGTACTCTTGTTCTCAATGCACTTTTATTCAATCAAAATTAATTTATTTCAAAATATTTTGGCAAAGTAAAATCCATTAAAATTTGGAAAAAAAAATCCACATTCAAAAAACAAATTGAAAATCATATTTATTTCTGACCTAAATCTGTCTGCTTCAGTTTTTTTTTCAATTTTGACCGTTTTTCTACAATTTTCTAAAAACAACACATGAGTTTTTATAAGTCATAATACTTAAGTTTTTTTAAATACATTTTTAACCTTAACCATACTTAGCCTTGAACAAAAGAAAAAATGTGTTTCTCATTTGCAATATAAACACACACAAAACCGTCCAAAAACACCTTGGTGCGAATAAACAAACAAATTTGAAAAACCCAATTTACGCCCACGAATTGTATATTTTTGTTTGTTTTGCATCAAAAACAATCTAAAATAGCCTTTCGAATAAAAATCTTTAAAAAGAACGACCATAAATCGAATTCGATTAATCTATATCAACGCCTCTCGAAAACATTTTCAAAAGCAATCACCTCTGTAGGGCATCTATATTTTACACCCGCTATTTGTAGAATGTTTGCAAAAATATATACTGTACCTACATATATCAATTGATGTTTTGCAATGTATTTGTTGTTTTGCCATTGCGCCACAGCTGACTGATTTTTGTGTTTATTATTTTTTTTTTTTTGTATAGTTTAGTTTATATACGTTGAAAGAGAATGGCACACTCGTGAACTGGACCCCTCAGGTTTGAATGCCAAATTGAAATAAAACAAATCAATTCAGATTTTCCTTAGTGCATCAGAGAATTTTGGCCAAATGGACATTTTGCTTACAGATTTGGTTGCCAAAATTTGAAACCAATTATAAGAAAAAAAAAATTGCATAGATATAATTTGGTAATTGGTCAAGAATATATTAATTCGTAGACATACATATGCAAGATACCATTTTCGTTTGGGAAATATGAGCGATAAAGTGCGCAACAACTGACCATTTGAATATTATTTTATCATATTTTTAACCTTGACTGTTTGAAAAAAGAATTAAGGTTTGGGTGATTTTTTTGTTTAAATAATTATGTCAGGCACCGATAAGATTTGTATATCAAAATGACGTACCTATCTATATTAGAGAATAGGGCCCAATTTATTGACTCTCCATTAAACTAAAATCGCCATTAAAAAAGGGAATTTTAAAATTAATGGAGTTTTAAATTAAAAGTTTCCATTAAAAGTAAAGACTTGAACTAAAGCAGAGTGAATTAAATAAATTTTTAATTATGGAAACTTAAATACGTCAATAGTTTAACAAAGCTTTTAACTAAAACGACGTATTTCAAAATTTAATGGAGGCTCAATAAATTGGCCCTAAATCAAAAATATATTTTTTGTAATTTTTCAACAGTAATTTTGTATTAAATATTGGCTAACTACTAGATTTTTGGGGTAGTTCTAAAGTGAAAAACTTATGATAAAAGTAATCAAATATAAAATGTCAGTACTATTATTTTTAAGAAGTTGCTTTAATTTTATTTTTTTATAGGACTGATATCTTAAAAATAAATCAAGCACCCTGTTTCTTATCGATTGTTAAAAACAACCTCTCCGAATATTTACAAGAATAATTTTATTTTCCTGTTTGTCGCTAACAGAAGACAGAACAAACTTCTTTACTTTAATAATGTTTTCCAACATGCCAAAATAATAACCTTCATTAAGTTAATTGCCCGAAATTATAGTTTAAGCTAGTATTTCTAGTTTATCTTTTAATATTTGGGAGTTTGAGTAGTTTGTTGAGTGTAAACAACATTTCTAACCTGTATCTCTCTCTCAAAGAATAGGTACAATAAATTTTATATTGACAACACTGTTTAGCATAATTTTCTAGTTGAATGAGAAACTCGCACAATTCGTTAGAATCCAATCTTGCCAAGCCCCAGGAAATACGACTTTACTCTGAGTGAAAAGCTTGAGTGAAATGTTTATCACTTCCTCTAGTATACTTGACTACTTTCAAACAAAATCATCTGATCAATACAATTTATTTGAAAACAAACAAAAATTCTTACTGCATGTAAAGTAGGTATATTTTAAATTTAAAAGTTCAGAAAAAAAAAACAATTAAAAATACTTCCGTCACTTAAGATAAAAAAAGTACCGCCAATTATCACGTGGTTGATATATTCAATTAAAAAAAACTAATAAACAAAAATAAAATGTAAACAATAAACGAATAAAATTTTACTCAAAAAGTTTACTCTTGTTGAGAAATAAAAGGCAGAGTTTCTGCATACCTACCAAACTCATTAACAAAATTGTTGAATATAAAAATAGAGTTTCTGCATACCTACCATAATGAATTAAAAAATATCAAAAGTCTTAAAAATATCCGAAACTGTTCTGATTTGAGATATTTCATTTTTCAAATATGGTATTTCAAGGTTCAACCAGAATTGAGGTCATGAGAGCCATAGTGAGTTTATTAATTTATAAAATATTATTTAAAAAAAACTATTATTTATCACAACTGTTGCCGCCAGCATAAAAGATCACGATTTAAATTTTAATTTTAACTTAAATTTTTACTTGTTGTTTTTTAAGTGTTTTTCAATATTAAGTTTTTGTTCTCAAAATATTATTATAAAACTTCTTCTGAACTGAAAATCTTTAATTTTTCTCAACGGAAATAAATATTATATTACATACAAATTTGGATCTAAATATTATAAATAGGTATTGGAATACTTCGAACTCAAGGTAAAATATGAGCTATCGAAACATGGTCCTTCGAGCCGGATGCTATGAACGAATTCTCTATCTTGTGGATAAATAGAGTTTTAAATGAATTTTTTGAAAAATGAAAAAATGGAAAATTGCATTTTGATCATTATGTATTTATTTATTATTATTACTATTTTTTTATCAAGAATATGTGCAAAATGAATCAAGATGAGGGTGAATTCAGGAACTATATATATTTAGACGGAAATGGAAATGGCAGCCAAAGCGGCGCAGGTATGGAAAATAAAATGTTGTTTAGAGTTAAATTCGGAGTTTGAAAGTTCCAATTCGTGTTTTCGTTGCGCTGACGAAGCTTGAATTTGGAATTTCAAGTCTGAAAATCGAGAAAGTAAAGAGCTTTATGGATTATGGATTAGATCGTTTGGTGTTGCGCTGACACCATTCGATTTCAGATACAAATATTTTAGTGAAAGTGCGTTTGCTAAAAGTTTTTTTTTTGTATGCTGTTGTGCATAATGAGCTTGATGGATTATTGATTGTTTCGTGTTGCGCTGACACAATTTGATTTCAGGCGAAAATTTTTAGTGAAAGTGCGTTTGCTAAAAATCTTATGCTGTTGTGGTAATAATTTCCTATTTTCAAGTGAAAGTGCGTTCATACAGAAAATTTTGGAAATTATTTATGCCTTTAATTAAGTTATTGTTGCGCTTACAATAAACTATTTTTTCTTGTTTCTAGAGAATTTATATTAGTTAATTTCTTATATATTGCTATCAAGTTGCCTTCAAAAGAGCAGATTGCAATGCTGTAAGTTTTTGGAAGTTTTTGTTTATTACTAACTTTTCTTTTAAAGGTTCGTCAAGAGCAATTGCATTACATAGGTTTCTTCAGTTATGCAGTAAGAGGGCGAAAAACTACAGGAAAACTAGGCCGATTTAGTTATGCGCTTCAGATGTCATCCAGTTGCTGTCACTGCAGACATTAAAAAAAATGTATTTGCAGGTGCGTATCAATTATAAGCAATGGGACCTGCAACGAATGTTTTGGCGACCATATGCACAGTGGTTCCGTTTGGGTTGTCCTCAGCACCACATTGTGCGGTACGCGCAATGATTCAAGGTGCCCGAGAAGCAAAAGCACAATATCCATTAGGTGCAGAAGTGGAAGCACACGATTTTTATATAGATAATTGTCTTACCGGTGCAGACACTGATGCAGACGCTCGCCAGTTTAGTAAGGACATTTAATTAGACCGCAAAACTTCAATATGTGAACACTACATTATGGGCTAACTCTCAAATCGTATTAGCCTGGCTTTAAAAAGATTCTGCAACGCTTAAGATTTTTTTAATAATCGAATTCAGGAAATTCAGCAGCTCACAGCAGATACGGAGTTGTGTTACATCTCATCGATTGACAATCCGGTTGATCAATTAAGCCGAGGAACTTCCGTTGCTCAGCTGCGTGATTCAAGACTTTGTTTTATAATAATATTTTGAGAACAAAAACTTAATACATATTGAAAAACACTTAAAAAACAACAAGTAAAAATTTAAGTTAAAATTAAAATTTAAATCGTGATCTTTTATGCTGGCGGCAACAACAACAAATATGAGTATTTTTGGGAACAGTGACATAAATGATGAACAGTTATAATCTTTTCAAAAAATAAGAGAATAATATTATTGTAAGTTCATTTATTAGTTTTCGTCTTTAAAAAAATGTATTAAAATCAGTTATCCACTATGGATCTCACGGCCACAATTTTGAATGTAAGCCCAAAGTTTGGAATTTTCAGTATAAATTATAAATATGTACCTAATTTGAAAAAAAAAGTAAAATTTTTTTGTCACTTAGTGATTTTTTGATTTTAACCAAAAGTAACACAAAATTTGAAAGCTGTGTTTTCTAAAAGTTCCTCGATCCAAAAAGCAAGTACACGTTTCTAAGTGTCTATCTGTACGTTTTAAATTAAAGAAAAAAAAAAGTAAATAACACAATAAAAGGTTTGAAAGAGTGTTTTACTGATTTGGCATTTTTTGTACCTTATTTTCAAATTTTCTTTTTTTTTTTCATTGAATATTAACCTAAAATCCAAAATCTTTTTTTTTTTTCATTGAATATAGGTAAACCTAAAATCCAAGATCGAACACTTTTTTGACATCAATTTAGCTAATTTTTAGCGTATATACTGTTTTAAAAGGATGTAAATGCTTATTCTGTCCGCCATTTAAAATAATAAAAAGTTGGCAATTTTTTCGTATTCCCCTTATAATAGGTATGCTTCAGTGTTTGAAATTTCATAACTTTTCGTCAAGCAATGGCCGTGCAAATGATTTTTGACACCAAAAAGCACAAAAGGCACCACCACATTTTAAGATATCTCCGGCAGTAAAAAAGATATTGCAAAGATTTAAACAGGAAAATAGTTCTTATAGAAACCGTTATGATTTATATTTAAAAAAAAAATTTTCAAATTAAGACATAACATCAAAAGTGGTATAAAAAACGTTTTTTTTTTGCATTTTCTAACGGCAATATTTCCAAAACGGGAGCTGATAAGATATTTTTGACTTCAGATTCGAGTTCAAAACACCCAAAACCTTCAGAAAAGTATATTTTGGCTCATGTCGGGAAGATCAAAAACGATTTTTTCGAACTTTCTAACGGTAATATTTCAAAAACGGGAGCTGATAGGATATTTCTGACTTCAGATTCGAAGTCATCAGCACATCCAAAAACTTATAGAAAAGTATATCATAGTCTCGGCACCAAAAAAAAAAAATTAAATTTTGTAGACCAGAGTAATTTTTAAAATTTGTTTAA
The DNA here is from genome assembly GCF_945859705.1 of Episyrphus balteatus. Classification (NCBI taxonomy): domain Eukaryota; kingdom Metazoa; phylum Arthropoda; class Insecta; order Diptera; family Syrphidae; genus Episyrphus; species Episyrphus balteatus. Next base: position 2,752,171 of record NC_079137.1, on the reverse strand, counting down.
AAACGTTAACAATTTTCGAATGTTTTTACAAAAGACTTTAAACCCAATGTAAATAAAAAAAATATAAAAAAACATTCGAGAAAAGGTTATCTTAAAAATCAAAATATTATTTTTTCAATTTAAAATATATAATTTAAAATTTCAAAATACTACCACGGCAACCCTAACAACAAAACAATACCATGTGTATTGTGTATCACGTATTCTTCATGCCAGTGCAAAAAGAAAGAAAGAAATATAAAAATAAAAACTTTGAGTGAAAATTCCAAAGTGGTTTGACAATCGCATTCACGTTCGAGTGGAGTGGAGAGTTCGACCTTTGTAGCTATTCAGTGTGAATTGAGAAAAGTGAGTGCCTCCTCGCTCGTAAACATTGCTCTTGCCTGGCATGTAGCTGCTACTCTACCTACCTTCGTATAGTTTGTTGTAAACGGGTTTTTGTCGTTTTTAAAAGTTGAATACGTGGTGTACAATAGCCAAACTACTACCTTCCTAACCTACGTAGACGAAAGTGCATTAATTTAAATTATCTATATCTTAGATAGTTTATATTTTTCACACGACTTATCGAGACGACAATATACATTTTAGTCAGTGCGTGTTTTCTTGTCTAAAGATATTGAGCTAAAAAACATTGCTCCATCAGAATAAGAATGGCAGCCTCAGCTGAATTATTTTGCGACTTGATTGCCAGCCACAGTGGACGCGATAAAGTTATGAAAGTACTATGCTACACTGCTAAAGTACTATCCACTCCCAATTCAACAATTAAAATCGACAATGCCAAAAAATTCTATATATTCAGTTCGAGGATATCACAAGCTAGGGCGACTCTACGTCTCGTCGATGACTTGCCAACCATTCTCTACGCCCTTGAATACGGTCTGGGGCGACACGAGAAAAACCGATTCGACGCACTTCTCGGTGTGCTGACTAACATCGTTGACATTTTGTTCTTCCCCGTTGACAAGATATGTTGGCTGTCAGATCATAATATTTTGCAGCTGGATGAGACGAAGAAGTCCAAATGGGACGTCATCAATTCCGTATTCTGGAGTTTGTCGGTGTTCCTTAACCTGTCAAGAGTGCTGCGTGACTATCATGAGAAGCACATTGCTGGGGCTCTTCTAATGAAGGAACGTGCAGTTGGCAATGTTACGAATGATGATGCCGAAATGGCAAGGAAGAGGTATGAACAACAACGTATCATGGAATCGATTACTGTTTTGCGAATGAGCTTGGATTTGGTACATGCTGTGAGTTCGCTGCCAAAAGGGTATCTCTGGGGTGGGGAAATCAAGAGTTGGAAGGTGGGTGTAATAGGTTCGTTGTCAGGGTTATTGGGTATTTATCAGTATGTTGTTAAAATTAAGAAATCCAAAAAGCATTAATTTTTTAAAATTTGTTTTCTGTTATAATTGTTTTGTCTTTATTTTTTAATAAAAATACAATATTTCTTCCTCTTTATTTTTTAAATAAAATAAAAAAGTAAATTATAAAACAAAAAATGCGAATTGAATTTGTTTTATTTTGAGTGGAACAGGATGTTGTTATTAAACTCTATTTGCAATCTTTTTGGAGTGAGTGCAATTTGACTATTTACATTCTCTCACAGCCTCCAAGCAAGTTCCAATCGTAACGATGGGTCACGTGAAATATAAACAATACAACAAACTGATGGGTGTAGGTGGTTGTGTGTATTGTTCGTACCACGATGCGACGTAACAAATTTATCACGCTTTATTAACTACATCGCGGTAAACGTTTGCAAGTAAGGGGAGAGTAAAAGCTATTATGTTAAATGACTATTGTACACTGAAACGAATTTCAGGGTTATTTTTATAACATTTTTATCATAAAAGCGGTGTCTGAAAGAAAAATTTGATTAAATATTTACCCAAATTGTTTAATTATGCATGGGTTTTATGATTGTAAATGTTTGCGTCTAGACTTTATGTTAAGTAGGTAAGTAATCTTGCTAATTAAAAAATATAAATCCTTAAGATTTTATTTTTAGAAAAAAAAAAAAGATTAAAAAAATAAAAACCTCCATGAGCTTATACAAAAAATATGATTCAATAAACAAAACAATTAAAAATAATATGATAATGATAACTATATGACACGACCGACACACAGAATATAATTATTAAAAGATAAAATAATTTAAATGAGTTATGAACGAAATAGGTGTACAGGGTAATTCGCATTTAAAAAGCGAAAAATACTAGAAACTGAGAAAAGCAATACCATTTTCAATAAAGAAAATAAAAGAACAATGCAAGTAATTGTTTGGCAAATAAAAAAGTTTCAAAAAAGGTTGTTATTTGTCGAAATGGAAAATAGACGTCATAATTTGGATAAAACAGCCTTTTAAATGGACAATAATTTATCTATGGTAAAATGTATAGTAAATTTACAATTAGAAGAAAATTTTTACTTGTGTTAGTGCTAGTAGGTAATTAAAAACTCGGTTTTGAAATCGTTTATAAAGGACTACATTTTAAACAGCAAAAATTCAACTTTCTTCTCACGATTTTTTGCTCATTAAATACGAGCGACATTACGATTTTAAAAATGCAAATCGAAAAATCGTGATTTTTTGAACAACACTTAAAGTCGCCATAACGTTTATTGCTCTTACTGCTAAAGGTGCTTAGAATTTATAAGGTTTTTATAAACTTCATAAAAAAATAATTTTAATTTAATGACTAATTTTATAGGAAATGTACAAAAAGTATTAGAAGTTGATTTTAAAATTACGAAAACGCCTTCTTAAATGGTTTTAATCTCTGAATGAACTTTGCCATTTGATGTGTATAACAAGAATTTTTTGAAGTTTTTTTTTCTTGAAAATTTTAGGACCCGTGTTATAAAAATATAATTTTTTATTTATTTTTTATTCAAAAAAGTTTCGTTCTGAAGAGATTTTTTTCCACATATTTAAACAAAATTTCAATTAAATCCATTAATCCGTTTAAACAAAAAAAATGATTTCCAAAATTTTTTTAAATATTACCGTTAGTTTTGGTCTCATAAAACTCATAACTACCAAGTTTTAAGAAAACCGCGGCAGTAATTTAGGCTGTACATCAATATAGATACAGCCAGCAGACAGAATTGTAGGACCCACTTTTTTCATTGCTATCTCGAGTTCGAATTTTCTGATTTGCAAATGTTATACCTACATAATAAACTTCGAATTGAATTTCAGTACAAAACTAGTTTTTTGAATATCTTCTAAACGTAGGGTGCACACATTTTTGGGGATTTTAGGGGGCTTTGAAATTTTCATTGCATAGGTACACTGTGGTGTATGCGTAACTTTTTTTTTTGAAAATCTGTATTTTGATTATGTACCTATCTCCCTAACATAGGGTGGACAAACGATGATTTCTTGGTTTTTGGTTTGTATCCTTTTCTCGAGGTGGATAAACGATGGCGGTTTGAATTTTTGAGAAAATATTTTTTTTTTGTGGATTTAAAAAAAGGTGTTGCTATAAAAAAAATTGTTTTTTTTTTTTGAATTTCTCCTAAACAGAGGGTTGACAAACGATGATTTTTGGTATATGTTAAGGCCTAAGGGTGGACAAAAAGCAGCAGTTTGAAAAATTTCATTTTTTTTCAATTTTTTTAGTGCAAAATTTGTTTTTTGAATTTTTCATAAACGGAGGGTGGAAAAACGATAGTATTTAATATGAATATAGAGGAGAACAAACTATTGAAATTAGTTTTATACCTACGTTTAAGACAATTTTCAGGTTTCCTATAAAAAAGAAAGAGTTTCGCGCCAAAATTTTTTTGAAGGGTGGACAAACGAAAATTTTGGATGCACAAAAATGAACAAAAGGTGGACGAATTCGATAAGTTTGGTTCAATAATTTTGAGATCGCAAAATAGCGCTTTCTGAAAACAGTTGAATATGTTTTCTCAAAAGTTAATTTATTAACATTTTACAAAAAATATTTCAAGTCCTATTAAATTCATAATTTTGTATTTCATATTTTTTGTATATCTTTTCAACAATGACTTTAAATGTATTTTTAAATCATATAGTCCTTATACACAGAACACAGTGTTTTCCATACTTTGTTTTTATTTTTATATTTTTCTTTTTTTGAATAATGTGTTATGCACACATAAGTAACAAAAAAAAAATCTGAATATTTTCTGATGCTTTGCGTGGGTGTTGTTTTCAAAAAATATTAAGTATGTATTTATACCTATAAATTAATAATTTTTGTATTTTTTTCTGAGTCATATAGTACTTATTTATTTATAACTTTATTATTAAAATAAATAATGTGCGATTTAATTAATTTCAACTTTTTCGTATACAATCGAGCAACAAATTGCAATTATAGCAGAAATAAAATACCTGGTCATGAGCTCATGAAAGCTTAGGTAATATCAAGATTTTCCAAGATTTTGAAGACGATAAAAATATTCTATAGTAAAAATACTCTTAGGTACTTATTTAGTAAAGAACATATTTTCTATTTAAAGTCAGAAAACAAGCAAAATGAGTGCAAACATACTTATTTAAATTGCACTTTGATCAATCATAAGTCTCACATAAAAGAAAAAAATTCTCAGAAAATTATGTGCACAAGGAAAAGTTCAACGTTGTCTCTTATAAATCTTTTTTTTAGTAGGTACACACATGTGTGTTTGCAAAACAAACATTTTTATAACTATAATTCCATAAAGTGAGTAGCCTATTTGATATTCTATTACATGTCCTTATTCCCATTATCCTGTTTGTTGATTTTTGAATTTAAAATCCATTTGTTTTGATAGAATTTATTGATTTGCAGCTTGGAGTGTTTTTCGTTTATTTTAAAGCACACAAAAACAAATATAACAAAAAAAAAAAAAGATTTTTTCAAAGGCAAGAGTGTCCTTACGTTACTTCGAGGAAATACAACAAAAAACAAAAAAAATATAGAGAAAATATAAAACCATCCTAGTGCCACCCTTTTATTTATATTCCTCTGTGTGTTTCCTTTCTCTATGGTTTCTCTCGTGTGTCAAGGTAATGAAAAAATCTAATGGAATTCATGTTAGAGCATAGGGAAGTTGGCAAATATAGAACGAACTAAAGGATTCTTTTGCTCACACTCTCGACAACTCGATGGTGTTTGCGCCCTTTTACCACTTTTACACGTAGAATTGTTTAAATTGTTTCTCATGGAAAAGGGCAGAACAACAACAAAAAAAAAGGACTAGAAAATATCACCATCAGACATATAGAAAAACGGGTGCGGGCGTCCTCGCAGTGATACATAAATATATCGACTGAACTTTTAACAATATTTATGATAAAAGGGCATGACGTAAACTTGTTAATATGTATATAAAATGCGTAGGCTTGCCTTTTGTATATGGTCCTTTTGTAATATTCGCTATATGAATTCATAGAATTTGATTCTTTTTTTTGTGCAATTTAAAAAAATCAATCGATGGAAAACAAATAAAAAGCAGCAATTTATTTTTTTTTTTCCAAAAACTTTTTATATTACAGTAAAACCCGGATAAGTACCTCACCTTAAATGCCCCATTTTGATAGGCACTAAAGCGGGTAAGGTACTTACAAGAACCCGCTTAAGTGCTCATAGGCAGTTATCTCTATATTTATTTAATAATAAAAAAAACATGTTTGATTACTAAAAACATAATCTTCACAAAACAAAATTACTTTGAATGTTTAAAATAGCTAACTAACTAATTTCTACCTATGGTAGAATTTTAGAATTTTAAAGCGGTTTAGGAAACAAAGTTTTTCTTACAGTTCAAATTTGTTTCAAATGTGTACTTAAAAGAATTTTTTGCAAGAAAATTCAATTATAAAATTTGAAAAGCCAGGCAATTAAGCGGGAAAGGTAGTTAAGCGAAAGGTACTTAAAAGATCAATTTTATGTGAAAAAATGCTTAAAATTTTGGTTCTAAGAAAACAAAGGTACTTATGCGGGTTAGGCACTTAAGCGAGAGGCACTTATCCGGGTTTTACTGTATTTTCTTTGAATATGAAAGAATGCTCGATTCAAAAACAGGATAATTACCTTCATTGAGAGAGACCTAGTTAATAGCTTTAAATAATTTATGTGTCTTTGCAAGTACAAAGGACTTTTTTAAGAAGGGAAAAAACTTTTTTCTAAGAAAACTTCTTTTCACGGTAATTAAATGTTATGGTTAGGGCAGGACGAAATTCAGACTTTGTATCATGAGTGGATTTTTTATTCTGCCAAGGAAAAAAAAAATAATCAAGGTCAACAATTTGGTTTTTTTTTTGAGGTACAAAAAAGAAATAGCACTCTTGGATTTTCATTAACAGAAGAAGTTTTTTTCTATGACAGTACATCTTGCCTTTAAATAAACGTTTAAATGAAGAACCCTTAAAGCATGGGAAAATATATGTTGGTTACTTGGAAGACACTTTGAAATTTTTATGATGAATAAAAGAAAACATCAAGTCTATAAAAAGCTTTGATTTATATAAAGAATGGTACTAAATGTGGGTGAACGAACATCATAAGGAAAAACCAAGGATAAATCAAGTTGAAGTGGCTGTTAAACCGAATTTCCGGCTAAACGTTTAATCATGAAGATTCTGAGAGGAGTTTTAAAGAAATCGTCCGCTCTTATTTGTTAAATCATTCGGAAAATTGAAGTTGTACAAAATGAAATTGATATCGTTCGTTAGTTTTCATTTTGTTGGTTATTTGAACTTCAATTCAGACAATAAAATCATCTCTTTGTAAAAATAATTTTCACATTAAGATGATACTTTATATACTTTCTCCTCAAATTTGAAATAGATTGTGTCGTGACGAACCGCATTTAGGTTCTTTTTTTTTGTGTTAAGCTTGGTTAGGCTGTCTTTAGTCCAATAACTTTGTCGTTTCAGCACGGGGAGACTATGTATTAAATCTAAAAGTTCTGATTTTTGGCAGAGTTTTTCCTAAGTTTTCTGACAAAATTGTCAAATGCAACAATGTCAAAAATCAATAAAATGCAAACCATGGTAAACGTTAGGCCCGCGTGTGAACTTGTTATGCAAGCAGAAAGGCATTTAAGTCACCTTGTTTAAACGGTGCCATTCTCTAGCTTGGCAAGGATGACTCTCGAACTGGACTTTCCGTTTCGGCCAGTTCACTTGATTTTCATCGACTTTAAAAATGGTTCTAAAATTTCAACAGATATTTAATTAGCCTTGCCTTATGAAGAAGATGAAAGAAAAATAAAAATTACAAAGTGTTTAAAAAAAGAAGTGATAAAACACCATCTTGGGGTATTTCTATACTGACTAATTTCCTAACAGAAAAGGATTAGAACGACTGAGCCTCACGTACTTGTTCTTATGTTAAAAGTTGCTTAGTTGTTAAAGTTTTTTATAGGATTTATAAAACAAAAAAATTAATTTGCTTTTATTACTAGGAAATTTAAAAAAAAAAATGTAAAACAGGGTTCAAAACTGTTTTTAAATTTACGAAATCACCTTTTCAAATAAATTTTATCTTCAAACTATACAGGGTGTCCCAAAAGTTACCTAAAAAAAAGTCGGATTTCTTAAGAAAAAAAATTTTATCTCGGTTATTTATGAAATATTCCCAACAATGTTATACCATTTTGAAAAGAGAATTGAACACATCAACTTTTAAGGCAACTTTCCGAAACATTGTAGTGCATTTTTTTTACACTACGGCTCATTGAATTAGAGTCTTGTAAAATTTTTTAGTACTAAGTTGGGTAAAAAAGTAATATTTTCTTTAAAACTGATACAGCTGAGTTAAAATTTTTGAATGCATTTGATAGCAGGGTTATTTAAGGTTCCGTAACAAAAGAAAAAAATTAGAAAAATTAAGATTTGTAGTCACGGCACATGAAAAACCGTCACAGGGTAACCATTTTTTCGACTTTTTTTCAAATGCCCATAACTCCCAAAATATATAGCTGCGATTTTTTTTATTATTTTTCTGATAACTGTCACCACCTACCCTATCTACCGTTTTCGTTTCGACGTTAACTTTTGGGACACCCTGTATAAGTATGCAATTTAATCTCTTGCATAACAAAAAAAAATTGAAGTTACCGTTTTTTTTATAGTTTTTATTTAATAAAAACGAGTTAGATTTTTTTTATGTATCCTAAACTTGCACTATAGTTACGGTGACCATATTTTTAAATTTCAAATAATGAACTAAAACAAAAAGTTAACCGAGATTCTAACTATTGTTTTTTTTTTTTTTATTTCAAAAAGTAAGAGAAAAACAAATCTTCCCGAAAAGTAAGTAAGTAATCAATTTATTGGTTTGTTTCTTTTAATACTATTTACAAATTACTTACTTATTTACTCTTCCCGAAAATCCAAGTCAAATTCCACATTTTTTAAAATGTTGAATTTTTTGTTTGAAATTTCCCGTCCAACTAGCTACTGTTGTCTTCTGACTTTTTTCTCATAGTGCAATTTTCACTGTTTCACTGCATTTAAAACTGTTTTAAATGCACGAATATTCGTCAAAACCATCAGGGTCACAAGGTTTAAAATAGTTTCTCCTTTTCATAATGTAAATTACATTACAATTTTTGCACATTCAGAAAACTGGGAAACGTTCAAATTATCATTTTTTCTAAAAATTCGTTTTTGTTTCAACAAAATTATAAATACTGAATAAAAAATGAACAGCGAATGATTTCAGTCAAAATATCACCTAGTTTTCTTAAATTGTTTTTACTTTGAAAGGTTTTTAGAAACCGTCTTGATGTGGTGACCTTTTATTGATGATTTTATATGCTGTAAAACGGGCTTCAGGTTCTTAAAGACTCGTAGTAGGTATGTATGTCACTTTTTTCTACCAATTTCTCGGATCGGTTCTGACGCAAATGAGTACCGACAGTATGGCTTCTTCCATTGATTGAACAAATAACACTAAAACTATTAATACAATCCGAAACAAGGTCCTTCTTGCAATAATATGAAAATGTCCTTTGACATATTGAAAAAAAAAAATTGCAATTTGCACTGTGACCTTACAAGTAGAATGACACGCTAGGGGTTCGAAGCCCACCCTGTGTCACTCAATTAACGAGACTACTATTCTCCCTTGCTAATGGAAAAAAAAAATCTAAACACTTGACATAGTAAACAAATATAATAAATTATTGCCTCCTAGTAAATCACGTTGCATATTAAACCGAAGTAATTACACGATGCAGTAGTCGTTCTTCTATTATACTCGCTGGTTGTCAAGTGTTTAGTTAAAATCCATATAAGAGAGGCATATACACACTATGTTGTCTATGGTGTTAGCTTCAACGTTCATTGCAAAATGCAAATTGGAACGTTAATTAAGCAGGAATGCATTTGCTGAAGTAATAGTATACATATGTAATGTACGTATAGTTAAGGAGGAAGTGCTTCTACACCACACATCTATGTACGATGACAGACACTTGAAACTTTCTAAAGGGAATTCCTTGTTCTATAAGCAAATTGTGTCACTAGAAAAAAAAGGGAAAAACTGAAAACTAAACCAAATCGAAACTTATTCGCTTTCCCTTTTTAATAGACTCGGCTGCTGCTGATAAACTATTTTTTTGTTGTTGTTTTTTTTCATTGATGAAACCAAATCCTCAACTAGAAACTAGGCCACAGACACGATATCGATATCGTTTCATGTGTTGTGTTCGAGGGTCTTATGATTTCTTATGTCGGTTTATACGAAAGCGAATACGTTGTATTACATAACAAAAAAAAAACTATATTAATTCAGTTGCGGATTATTCATTGGATACAATAAATAGTTTTCCATATGTACTGGAGCTTACAAATTCTCGGAATACTTCTTGGAGTCATATGACTCGAAGACCAAGCCCTTAAAAAATTTAAAAAATTGCATGACTGGGTCGCACGGACTTGCTCTTGGAAAAATTCTCAATAAGTCAAAGTTTTAAATGCTAACATTCATAACAGACCTAAAAAAAAATTGGTTTTAAAGCTTTTGTTATGTTTTTTTTTTTTTGATTTTGAAATATATTAAAAAAAAAAAATTAGTTTGCCATTCTGAAGAAATCAAATACCGATACAAATTTTTTTTTATCCAAAAACTATTTTTTTTTAAATTACAGGTTTTTTTAATCGGCGTACAAAAAAATGTTCGTTAAAATTGGTTGAGTCGTTTACGAGAAAGTGAGAAAACTGTTCTATGACAGGTACTACTAAAAACGGTTCAAAAATATATTTTTTTTAATTGAAAGCGCTTTATTTTTCGGAAAGTTTCGAAAACCACTTCTTCTTTATCATCGTAATGTCATATCTGCTTAATAGAACATATATCGCAACTAGAACTGCCAGACGTCCCGATTTTCGTGGGGCATTCCTGGTATTGATTCCGATTTAGGTACAAAATGTCCCGGGTTTGACACGACATTTCTTTATTTAATCTTTCTACTTTAGATATGCAATGGCATCACCATGTCTGAATATTTTTTTTTTGACACCACAACAGGTGTTCCCCAAGGATGTGTCTTTAGTCCGATTTTGTTTGCCCTATTCATTGATGATGTATCAGAAACTAAAATCTTAGGTGGCGGAGTGAGGTTGGATGAAGAACCCACTGCTGCTTTACCCAGACGATCTGGTATTCTGATGCTGAATAACATTTCATACTTCAGGTCCTATCTATTTAAAAATAATGCGACCTAAACAACTGGAAGATTTTATTTTAAAATAAGTGGTTCCTTGGTTTAGAACCCATAGAAGTTGTAAAACAGTATAAATACCTCGGGTTTTTAATAACAAGTAGATAACATGGATATAAATTCCCATATCAAAATTAAGTGTTTGGTTGTTAAAACTCACTCTTTTCATCAGAAACTTATTAGACTAATTTATAAAACCTATTTTAATATTAAAGCTAGCATCCACAATCAAAATGTTTTGATTGCTCCCATTTAATACTTAATTTGATGCCCTACTGACCACTTTTTATTTAATTTACAGAAAGGAAGTGTTCATTAAAAAAACTAAATTTTAAAAGGCTGTTGTTGAAATAAAAATGCCTTTGAATTAATAATAATCTACAACATTCAACCTCAATTAGTCCGCCCCTGAGAATACTACAACAAAACTAATACTTTAACTAAACCAACGATTCTATTTTTTTTTTTTTTGCTGTTCTTTATTCTATCAGTTTATTTTATTGTTTTTAATTCTGTTTGTAAACACTATTTCTTGAGAACAAGAGAAGAAATAAATAATAAAAAAAAAAATATAGTGTCATTAACCTTACAGTTCAAAACAAAGTGTAGACTATAACGAGTCGAGTATTGTAGGTATACCTACCTTAAGTATAAAATCTATGCCTATAGTTATTAATTTTTTTAAGGTGAAGGTCATTTTTTTCTTCTTTTTGATGCACCAATAAATAATAAAGATTAATAAACATTTTTTTAAACATGACAATTAAATATGTTTACTTCTATTTATGTAGGTATTAAACAAGATTCTGATAATACCTTAAAAAAAAACACACACACACACACAATTTTAGTATTTTTTTGTTTGCATTTTTAATAAATGTGATAATGTGTGAAACATGTCTGCCACACTTTTTTTATTCTATATTATGACTACGCAGTTAAAAAAAATAGCAGGAAACTGTATGCGTGTTTTCTATTTAAGAAACTAGGTAGTCAATAGAGTTAAAAGTTATTGAACTTTTATTTGGCTTTTACTCTTGGTTGTGAAAGTTAAAGGTGTTACTTAGAACATCTATAATTTTTTATTGGAAGCTAATTGAAGCAAATGTTATAAATTATTGAAAACTGCTTAACCGATAAGTCAAACGCTTAAGTTACCTAAAATAAACTTAGGTCAGCCATTCCAATCAGAGCAGCTATTATCCGTCAAAATCGGTAGTTTTTTTTAATTTTTGAAATCGTTCTTTATAGTTATGGATCAAATAACGAGTGTCGTAAATAATTTTTTTTCATTTCTTTCTTCTTAGGGCTTCTTTTAAGAGTAGAAGCAAATCTATAATTAAGTTCTGGGGTTACCCAAAGTTCAAAATTACTTGACTCCTTCCTTCTCACATTTGGAAACGGAAGGAGTTCTTCAGCGAATAGGGCATCCAAATCAGCTCATATTAATAAGTCGGAACTATTGTGCCTTAGATGAATAAGACGTCGAAGCAGTCGGGCGCCTGGAAACTGTAGAATCATCACATTGATGGAACTGTAGATGCCACCCAAACCCAACGTCAAGCATTTAGGAATCAACTTTTACGAGCTCCTGAGATTCAACAATCACTCTCGTTTTGGTCCTCAGAAAAGCCAACTTTGAATTCCTTTGCCTTCACTTCTTGATGAAAAGAAGAACAAGGCTAACCCAACAAAAGTAATTCTTGATCTGCAAGCAGCTTCTCCAACCAGAGAATTTTCTTCGACCCACAGCGCAGAATTACTACAGCAAGTGGCTTTACGAGACAGTTAAAATCATACGATTACACAAGTATCTACTTCAATCGGCGAAGAAACTTGTAGGAAATATCGTCAACCACCTTAATCAACTGATGAAAAGGATGACTTCCCAACAACGAGATCTCAAACCTAGAAACCTGTTCCCGTATCCCGTTTTCAAATTTTAGCTGCTCCGAATTCCGTATTCGAACACATTTTACGGATTCATAGGTGTTCGAAAAAATAACGTATCTACAATCCGACAAATTTTTGCCGTTTTCAATCCGGGTAGCAATTTGCTACCGGAAATCAATATTCTCCAACAGAAAAATCCAATGGAAATCAAAACAACCGTTTTTCAATCCGTACGGATTCAATTTTCGTTTCCGTTTTTAAATTCGAACGAATATTAGATCAGCCGTGTTTGTCCCGGATGATCGCACAATTTCAGCAGACAACAAGGAAGCAGTTCACTTTTATGCCAAAGCCTAGTCGATATACTATAATTTCAGCAAATCTGACTGAAACCACTTTTACTTTTCTATATGTAGATTCGGGGTATTTTTCTTGAAAACGGTTTCTAAACGTTTTAATTATAAAACTACGCCATTAAAATTCTTACATAACAAAAATGAATGGAACCTTTATATGAAGCAACATTCTTCTTAAATATCTAATTTATATTTATTTCCCTTCTGCGAAGCCAAGATTTTATTTTTTATTTTACTTACTGTACACAGTGTGGAGTGTGCACGCATTTAAACAAAATATGCATGGATATAAAAATAAAATCAAAATTTCACAGTTCATGTAAGTGCCTATTTTATGAATACCATGCCAAATATAACAAAAATAACTTTTCCCTCAAGGTCGTTTTCCATCCTTGCCAACAGTCGAGTAAGTAGTCATAGTCGCTACTACACATATATAAATGGAGCGCGAAAAATCTCAATCCCCCTCACCATATTTACACCAGCCAGCCCAACTTTGTATATTTTAAGTGAGCTCACTGCCATTTTTAATGATAGAAGTTCAAGAAAACAACAACAACATCGAGAAAAAAAACACTAAAGTTCAAGTTTAATATTAACATCAGATAAAAATTACACAACAACAAACAAAAATACAAAAAAAAAAAAAAAAATAAGAAACTTTTGTGAATTGCAATGTGTGGCAGTGTGTTGCACACAGTGGCGTATTGAGGGGGGGGCTCAGGGGGCTCAAGCCCCCCCCAAGCCTCCAAAATCATGTTACTATTTAGCTGATTTCATCATAATCTACATAATTAACTGAAACTTCTTCGTAAATCGTAGAGATTTAGAGGCAGCTCAAATGATCGAGCCCCCTCCAAATTCTAAAATGGTTATTTGTGTTTGTTTGAGTAAGTGCCTTAGTTGACGTTGAGGTTTGGGATTTTCAGGATTTTAGTCCAATCCAGAATTCTTCAAATAATTTGTTTGTTGTTTTGACGTCGAATTACATCACCGTTATATTTTGCAAAGCTTCTTATGCAATCACGTCGTATTTTATTGTCTTGAGTATATTACTTTTTTTCAAAAATAATATTTTTCTCAAAGATATTGGAAATACAAATTTTTTATATCTCAATATCTTAGTGGTCAACATAGCTAATAATTTATTTAAGCAAATTCCAGTTTGTGCTTCTGATTTGTATTAAAAAAGGAACATATTATTAAAAAATATATATTTCGGATTAAACATCAAAAAAATTTCATTGAAAATTAGTTTTTGAGACTTTTACGTTCTGCATTTCACTTTTTGAGCATTCACTTGCGTTCCCGATAGCGAAATTAGGTGTTCTACATTTTTTCGCTCATTTCGATTTCCTGATCGAATTCAATTCTCTTTGTTTCTGCTCGTGAACTTGGTATCTTTTTCAATGAATCTCCAATTTTTGGACAAAATATTATCAAAACTTATATTTTTATTGTTTTGTAATATTTATTTGTTGTTAATTTAATACAAAATACATAAAACACATGAGGCATGAAATACATATCATGCCTCTGTGTTTGCAACCTCATTCGCTTTACACTTTATCTAATTCATTTTTCTTTGAAAATTTGCAATAATATCGCCCATGTTCTGCATTTCACTTACAAAATGTGACTTCTTATTTTTTCTTTTAAATTCTGGTTTTTTCTAATAAAGTTGCCAATAAAATTGCATCCATGTTCAAAGTAGCAGTAATTAAACTTTAGAAACAAAATAAAAATGGATGATCCTTCAGTTTTGACAGTTCGAAGCATTTTCGAAGTTTTCGAAATCGATCGAAGATCAATTTCACGTGAAATTGAAAAGTGATGCCAGTTCACTTTCGGTCGAATTGCGGAAAAATGGGCATCTATGCCGAAAAAAGTGATGAGTATAGCTCAAAAACTAGACGTGATAGGAATAAATCTGTAAACAGTTTTGAATTCAGCACATGAAAAAGTTCGAACGAAAAAGTGTTTTTTTTTTTTAAAGGTTACTAAACACCTTGCTGTTTGTGTAAAATGTTTGGGATACAAGAACTTGGAAAAATAGCTACTTTGAATGTGAAAGGAGACAGTAGTACGAAGTTGTCGGGAGCAGTAAAATGCTACTATACGAATTTCAGTACCGCAGCACAGCGCTTTTCTCTCGATCAAAGATGAATAAAACAAAATGCACGACTGGGTCGCACGAACTTGCTCTTGGAGTTAAAGTTGCTTAAATTTTTAAGACTTTTTATATAGAAATTTGAAAAAAAAAATAAAATTCGTTTAAAAAAAAAATAAAATAAAATCTGAAATTGAATTGCCCTCCAAAACAAGTATGCAGTTTTGATTGATATATTAACGTGTATTTTTAGAAAAAAAATTTTCAAAATCGTTAGAGCCGTTTTTTAAAAAAACAATTTTTTATAAATAATTTTTTGGAAAAAAAGTTTGAAAAATAATATTGGTATGCCATTTTGTAGAAATCACTAATCAACATCTAAAAACAAAATTTCAAAAAAATTCAATGTCCCGTTTTCGAAAATTTGATTTTTCAAAAAAAAATTTTCAAAATTTTTTTAAAAATCCAAAAATTCTTTTTTTTGAAATTTAATTTTTGGTTTATATTAAAATTATATAAATGCTTCTTCACAAAAAGTTTCGTTGAAATCGAATAAGAAGTTTCAGAGATATTCGAATTTGAAAAAAACGGTTCTATGGCAGGTACCGTTAATAATGATTTTCAAAAAAAAATTTTTTCATTGAAATATAGACCTTAGCTTGAAACTAACATTTGAATTTTTTAAACAAAATCGTTGGAGCCGTTTTCGATATATTTAAATTTTACTAAAATCGGTATATGACAAGTACCGTTATTTTTGGTCCAAAAAAATTTATTTAAACCCCTCTGGAGAGTCGCCAAATAACTCTACATACCAAGTTTGACATTAATCGGTCCATCCGTTTAGGCTGTAGGTCCTTATACAGACAGACAGATAGACAGACGGACTTCCGGGACCCACTTTTTTGGCATTGTCTACCATCGTAATGTTATGGAAAAATGTTATCTCAACTTTTTTTTTTTTGTACGAATGCATAACTTGATATATAGTACCTATATCGCAAGTAAAAAGGAGACAAATTTGTAGTACATTTACCTTATCAAAAATTTTTGAAAAATTTTTCAGCCCCCCCCAAATTTTTTTCTGGATACGCCACTGGTTGCACATACCACATGCATTTGATTTTTTTTTTTGATTTTTTCGTATTTTTATTATATTTTTGCAAATCCATTCAACAACACAGGGTGCATGTTGTTTATTTAAGTTTTGTATGATGTTGCATGAATATGGGATACTACTTTTGCTTTGGTTTTGCGGAACTGAAGAGAGTGCTGCAGGACATTCAGAGGGGTTGAAATAAAAAAACATTCATTTTTTGCATGAGTACTTAAGATTTTTTTTTTTTTAATATTTTCCAAAAATAGAATATTCAAGCGCAGGAATATCAAAAAATAACAAAGTAAATGAATATAAAGAATCTGGTTTAAGTTTTGCGAAAAAAAGACTGCAGGTACTCAATTTTAATGGCTTTTTTATATTGTTAATTTCAGTTCTTTGACATTCTCTCGTAATTTTTTACATTTTTTTTGTTGTAATTGAACATGAACTTGTTTTTTAATATAAGCAATTTCGTTATTTGAATTTATAATTTGATTGCATTGATTACACTGCAATGCGATTTAAGTCACGAATAATATGTTTGCACAATATTAATAAACAAATTTTGCATTTGAAGTTATTTTAGTCATTAGAACTACAACTTGAACGGTCGGATTACCAAGCTCCCTTGGAGAAAAATTCAAATTATACTTCCCTTTCAGAGACCAATGAAAAAACCAGTTGGTTGAAAAGGAGTTTGATACTGTTATTTTCATAGATGACTCAAAAATGAACTCTTGTGTGGAAACTGGCGTTCTCTAGCATCATGAAAACCAAAGAATCCTTTCATTCTTCCTAACCACTGAAGCTTATTTCAGGTTTAAGCAGTTAAAAGGCCTGCAGGATACCAAGCAATATCGAACAACAATATTTGCAATGTAGTTATTTTTTAATAGTCTAGCAAAGCTAATATTAACCGTTTGACTTACTCAAAGCTTGAGAATGCATGCAGAAAAGAACTGACTGGACTTACCGATATAATAAAAATCACCCCAGTATAGATAACAGGGCATGGAAAGGTTTTGCCGTTCATGTCTTCAAGGCAAAAAGAGTCGACATTATCGAATTTGTAAGGATACACAAGAGAAAAAGGTTTTTGTTACTCCGACTTAAATGATAATTTACAGAAAAACTTTTGTATTCTTACAGAAAGTAGTCTGCATGTAGACGGATGCTGTTTGGGGCAATGAATATAGTTCAACACCGCTTCTGGATTTACAATGCTGAATGGGCGCCAGTGTTTAAGCATACAGCCTATCACGAAGACAATTGCTTCCTTGGTTTATGGTTAGCATTCGCAGCCTAAACATGCCATTACTGAAAATAATAAGCCCAACAACTCTTATCAAACTCAAAGGCTTTAATACATGCCATGGGAATAATGAGTGAATGATATTTTCAGAAAAAAACTTTTAAGTAAGAGACATGCTGCTTATTTGGTTTTCCACTGAACGAACTAGAACCAGGGCCTGGGACGCTGAAAAGAAAATTAATCCTAAGACATTAGACTGCTGCCTTGGACGATTGATACAATTCAGCTTCCCTACATTTCAAAATTATCTCAGCAAGCAGTTGCCCTTTCAAGCAAAAGTCTTCCTCACTGAGTCCTCGCATGGACGAATTCGACTTTGGGCTTTCCTGTCACTAAACACGCAATTACATCATCAAGCACATGCAAGTATCTGACCATATAGACCAACAGCCTCTCATGACCATGTACCAACTTGGCTTCCGTGCAAGCAGATTACCAACAAACAAATTTTCGCAATGAGGCCAATACTTTCATTATTTTAGAGCGTGATTTAAGAGTGGTATGTATTACTTATTTTTTATTAAAAATATTTTGATGCAGCCTTTTTAGATTTAAAAAAAAAGTGTATGACTAGTAACAACCATTACGAGCAAAAGTATGGAATCACCCTCTTGTTTTACGTTAAGACAGTAATTGTTCTCGTTGCTGTTTTAATGCAATAAATTTAATGATATCGTTTAGCGTTTAAACCATAAAAATCACTTTACGACATTAGGAGGTAATAATACAAGTTGAACATACAGCAAAAAACTATGTGAAATTGAAACAAGGAGTAACTGGAAAATTTAACATTTAAAAAAAATGTTCTCAAATAAACGAGTTTCTTGACGGTATCCTGGGGTATTCTTTTCTATTCGCCTAACGCTGTCGTTTTAAGTTCATTTACAAAGTCGTGCATTAGAACGAATTCTTGCTCAATAAACCAAGCATAAAGACCGACAGAGTCCACTAGAATATCAGAGATGTACCACATTGATGTGGTGCATTACTTTAGTTGAAATACCTCCTCTCCATATCATAACATATTCTTTCCCATAACCATGGTATCAGCAAAACAGTGTTATTCAATAATGGAAGGAATATTGACCACACAATTGTTTTTATTGACAAGCATAACTCTACAGCTATTTTTGAACACAAATTCAAGGTCTTTGATCGAGCCTTGAGTAGATACTGAAAATGTAAGTTTTAAATAAAGGGTACCATTCTAATTTGTAATACAACTTTAAAGAGGTATAAGGCTAGAATATTCCAAAGACAACATAAATGACACACCCATGCAGACAGAACGAACCTTCCCAAAATGCAACTATAATACACCCTTAGCATGTTTCGAATCACTTTTTCTTTGTAAAGGTACTTAAGCAAATGAATATTGTGACTGTTCTAATGTTTCAGCCATATTGAGCACTGGGCTGATTAATTTTTATATCCTTGATTGACGTGGTATGGTAACAATAACATGAAAACTAGTCGCAGAATGTTCTTTCTTCCTTGTTTATATTCAAAACATGTTCAACCAAAAGTAACTTCATAACTCATTCCGATTACAATGGATTCTATCATAGGGGTGCGCGAATTAGTCATTCCCTACTTAGTAGATTGCAAATATCTGTCTTTTATGCATTCTTATGAATCAACATTCTCCTCTAGATGATATTTTTTTCTTTTGCAGACT
The DNA here is from genome assembly GCF_945859705.1 of Episyrphus balteatus. NCBI lineage: Eukaryota > Metazoa > Arthropoda > Insecta > Diptera > Syrphidae > Episyrphus > Episyrphus balteatus. The sequence continues at coordinate 2,733,022 of NC_079137.1, read as the reverse complement.
GTACTCTAGTTTTCTTATCATTATATTTTGCGTACACAAATACAATTTATCAAACAACAACAACAAACTAATGAAAATAAAAACAATTGCAAATTTTGCCTCCAGTAATTTAAATATAAACAAAAGAATTGAAAAAAAGCTCTGAACTCTCAGCATGACCTTAGAAAGTATAAATAAACTATTACCTGTATAGAGTTATGCAGTAAGGTAACTATAGTGAGTGAGTTCAAGTTCATTCATTGCCTAAGTTCAAGAACTCACTACCTATTTTGTGTGTTTACTTCCAAAATAAATGATGTGGGCTTTGAAAGCAATCCTCAACAACCAACATGTATTAGCCCCCAGCATACTTATACTTTTTGTGGGTCTGTCAGGTATATACACAAATTCTATGGTGACTAAGTAGGCAAGTCTTTATTAATATTGTTATTGTTATGAGATTTTTTTTTTTTAGGATTTTTGCAAATATCATCCACGCGCAGACAAATATATTTTATTTTGCACGCAATACAACTGAACTAATTCCCACCTACATGCGAATAAATTTTTTTTATTTTCACCACAAACAAAAGGTATCTAGTATCTTTAAGTATCACTCTCTCTAAAGCTAAAAGAGATAATGGTTTGTTGTTGTTGTTTTTTGTTTTATTATCATTTATTTAGTCTAACATCTGTTCACGTGATGTACAAATGATTTGGTGCTATAAACACCAGGAACATAGATAACGCATCTATTTCAGTAACCAACAATTTTTATATAAAGATAAAAATATAATATAAACTTGTATTTCCAGTAACAAGTTCATACATATACTCGACTCGTATAGATAAATTGAACTGGGAGAGAGAAAAATGCATCAGGAAGTGCGCAACCATGGTCATTTAATATACGCAACAACTTAGAATCTTAAATAAGTACATGGGTTCGAAGCAACGTTAAGGAATGTATTTATTAAGAAATATGTTTATTGTATTTACCAAAATTGTTGTTAAATTTTTGAGTATTTTCAATTAGTAGAAATTCCTTTGTGTTTTTTAAAGGCTTTTACAAGTCGGCATCCTTTCACGTCAATAAACAGAACATGTGACATATTGATTGAATCTACATGTTTGCAATTTCTCGTTAACGTATTTCAAAATTGTAATATATATCTATAAATTCATTATTTACTTGGAATCTTTATTCCAGAAGAGGAGATTGTGATTACGTAATGTTTTTTTTTTTTTTAATAAATCAATAGCAATGCAATGAATGTTTTTTTTTTCTATAAATTTATTAACTTTTTGATTCTTTATGTAGATCAATGAGTAATTTAATGAATAAATAAATAATAAATTATATTTGAAACGACATCAGCTGCAAAAAATTATTTTAATGAGAATCAGCTGAGGTTCTGAGTCGATATTTTACTTTAGACTTGTGTTATTATTCGTTGATTTAGTAAGAATTAGCTAATCAAATTTGAACATACCTAACATCATCAAGAAGTGGTGATAAATAATCATCTTCTGACAGCAGTCAATCAGCTGAATTTAAACCTTTAATAGAATTTTTCGAAACAAATTTTGAGGTCAAATATGGAATAGGCAAATCAGTTTAGTAGGGCTTTTAAACCCCCACTCTATATACTCTGTCAAAATCAGTTTTTAAACCAATAGAAAAGTTCTGAATTCAACTTAAAAATGCAACTTTTTCGAAACCGTCGCGAATTCTTCACAAATGGCACAGACAGAATAGTTTTGCTGTTAATTTTTTTTATTAATCACAGAAGATAGAAGAATTTGCTCAACTATTTTATTTCACTATAAATATGGAAGCAACAGTGGGACAGTTCTGCTCGAAAAACACCAAATCGCACACTACCATCATCAGATTTAGAAACATGGAATAGATTTTGTATTAATCAATTTGCAAGCTATTTCTTATACAGCGAAGAAGAAATTCATCGATACCGATTGCACCCATTGTCGACATGTACTTGATTTAAAACCATATCAAAACCTTTTGAAATATAAAGCCCAATAATATTATGTTCTCCCAAACAATGTAAAGATTTGTTCCATAGCATAAGAGCACAAGCTAGCCTATTGCTACGAAAGCTGTTCTGCCGGCTATTACGAAGCTTCGTTCTTCCAGATATTTCTTTAGTTGACAGCGTTTGCCTATTTACTGATTTCCGTCCACTCTGAAAGATACCATTCGATTAAGATTAAATTTAGCAAGACTAAGGAAGGAGTGTCATTTTGGACAAACGTTGAAACTGAAGAAGAGGTGGCATTACGAATGTTTATTTTTACAAAATACATTGGACTTTGGAGTATTTTTTGCCTTCATTTTTAATTACTGGTACGTCGAATATGGATGTTTTTCTATGTTTTTTTAAGTTTTCCCGTTTTTTTCTCTCTGACTCTGATAGTCTCTAATCCCTAATCAAACCATGAGTTTTTCTTCATTTTGATACTTTTTACCCTATCGCCTAGAGGTGAAAGAATACTGGTGTACGTTTTGGCCAGCTGACTGAGGTGATTTAACTCAGCAAAGATACCCGAGAAATGTTGTAAATTGGAATGACTTGAAGTCGCCCGTAATAATAATTTTACTATGAGGTTACAAGAATACAATTCTTAGAATGAAGTCAGACAGAGCGTTTGTATCACCAAATAGTGAGTTTCTGTAACCAACATAGTTTTCTATGTATATGGTGGGTCCACATTAAGAAAAGAATAGAGGTATGAATGAATGGATGGATGTGGGAAAGTTGCAAGTTGCTTCTTACATCACTGTCTTCAGGTTGATATCTTTTAGATATTTAATTTATTTGTAGTATTTCAAAAGACTACAACTTTGATGTATAAGTGCTTCGCAGCTACACAGTACCAGTCATGTACTCTAAATATCCAAGAATCCAGTACAGGTTAAAGTTATTTCCGTTGCCAAGCTTCCTCCACACTTTTATATGAGTTTTGAGTTAATGGCAAAGCATATTATTGCTTTAACGTTCAACTGGCTATCGGATATAATGTCAATATTAAGGTTTCTATACTTTCGTTCGAGATTCCGTTCTGTACATTTGTCTATCGCGTTTATTATGCTTGAGAAAGAAATAAAGTAATACATTGAAATTGAAATTTTTGCTCTAGGCCCAAATATTCCACATTCAGTTCCATCAACGGTTCTCAATCCATCAGCTTACTGCTTGATGGCGTTTGCATTCAGAGTGTAATTCGTGGATTCAATTACCCACTCTGCCCTGCTACTAATTTTTTTTAGGAAGTTTTTTCCCGAAATATATTTCTTCATCATGCAACCTCATGGGATGTCAAGAAGGTTTTGAGCTTTAGAGTTTGATTTCAAGACCCTTCCTATACTTTTCCCTCCTAGTTCCTTCCTTGAAATCTCATGATTGCTTCTTTAACAGTGCTTTAATGGTACCTACTAAGTTGTAACCATGTAAAATGAATTCTAAAGGATAGGATTTCAAATGATTAATGATTTTTAATTAACATCCCACCTTAATGGAAAAGAACAAATTTCTGCTTCTCTTACTGTCGAATATTTAAATTTAAATATAAAATGTGACCTTGATTTTTGTAGGAAGGTTGTCATACAAAAAATGTAACAGGAGACCCTATTTCTTTCTAGTCCCAAATCTCAACTGTTTTTTCATAATTATTTTAATTTGGGGAGACATTAAAATGTAGGTATTTTCATTTCCTTTAAATAACTGCTATATCCTTAAAGAATAATTACCTAACCTATTCTTTCTGTGCTACATTTTACCCTAAAGTTAAACAAAAAAAAGTCCAAAAAATAACAATAAACATTAAATGTAATTTTGTTTGTCATTCAAGAACGATTTTTTTGGGGTTATTGTATGGAGAATGGAGGGTTAACCACACAATGCCACTGCCACCAAAGACCAAATTATTATCTATTCAAAAAAACAACAAAAAAAGAGAAAAACGAAAAACTATCTCCTCTTATGTCGAATTCCTTTCAATTGAAAAATCGAATTTTCGGCGATCTCGAAGCGAATTTTTTCTGAAAATCATGTTCCATAGAAAAAAAATTCGCCTCAAACGAAGCAGAATTCGAATTTTTTTTAATCCCTCTTTTTTGAGAGATTTACACGAATTTGCACACACACTTGCAACATTTGACATTTCTCAAACGTCAAGCTGAAAGTTTTCTTCGTGTTGTTTATTTATTTGAGAACACCAACTTTAAATAAAAAGAAAATTTTAATTGAATATCGTATTTTTATTGCGGAAAAATATGAAATAAATAAAAAAAAAAACAATGTGCGATCAAAATATAGTATAGTTCTTGTGAAAAAGTCAAATTACTGTGACTTTTCTTCTCGTAATTGTCGTCAGAAAATTTTTTCTCTGTAAATCCACAGCATACGGCCAAAATAATAACCTTCTACTTCATCTTCACTCAGATCTTAATAATAACTGCAATTTCCCTTTGACTCTGATTAAAATAAATCTATATTACCGAAGAAAATAAACAAAATTATTGATCAAAGGAATCTCTGGTTTTATTTTGCAGAAATTGTTTTGGTTTCAGCTTGACGTTCGTGTAAAAATTGTTGTCAAATGACACACATACAATCGCAAAAAGAAATCGGTCTGTTTTCATGTTCCTTTTTAACACCAAAAATTCGATTTTTTTGAGGCGATTCAAAAAATTGAAAGGAATTCGACATTATATCAAAGCAAAAGCAAGGCAGCAGAGTAGGTTTTCCATTCACAAGGTGACCTCTAGAGTTCATGTTTGCGTTTGGCCTACATTTTTTTTTTGTTGCCGCCGCCGGTTCTTATTGTTCTTCTTCTTCTTGCTTTGCTTAATGATGTTTCTTCTTTTTTTTATTGATTTCATGAGAATATGAAAACTAAAATAGTAAAAGTGGGTATAATTTTACTAAACTTTTCATAAATCCCTAAAAAAGCCTAATAAATGACAATGGATAAATATTTGTTTGAAAAGGAGTAAAGGAGAAGCTGTAATTAGCAACCATTCTAGGTTGTTCTCAATTTTCTAATAAGATAGCCTTGAATCTCATTAAATTTGTTTATTTACTTAGGAGAAAAGAGGCTTTCTGTTGGGTGTGTGTGTGGGAATTTAATTGATTAATATTTGTTTTCATTGAAAAAACTCGTGTCTATCTTCAAAAATGTTTAGATACATCTTTTTCTCCTTGAGTAGGTAGTTAAAAAAAAAAAAAAGAGTTACCACCCTACACAGCCTAAAGCCTACTTCCCCTACCCCTTCCCCCATCGAAAAGGAAATTTTAGAATGGTTGTGTGGATATACAAACAAAAACAACTTAAACTTATACAACAACAACTCAATACTCAACTAGAATTGACATACATACCTTCATAACCAACTCAAATGGATGTTTGTACACCCGCACAGGGGATTGAAATTTCTGCACCATTTTGGGAAGTTTAAATTTGTTTTCCCTTATTAATTTGTTTGTTTTTTTTTTCCTCTTTTTTCTTATCAGAATTAGATAATTTGTTGATAGAAAAATTTCCTTTTTTTTTCTAAACAACACACAACTCCACTCAACTATACTACACACACAAAAAAAAAACACTCTACCGAAACAACATACAAGACAAAACTGACAGAGATAGATGACAACAACACACAACAAGATACAAGAACAAAATAGTAGGTATTTTGGATTTTTTTTTTAAGTTGAAAATTGGAGTAGAAAAAAGAAAGAAAAAACCACTCAGTTATGGAGAAAAAATAATTGTCTTGTTTTTCTGGAGATTTTTTTTTTGTTTTCGATTTTTTTTGAGAAACTTTTTAGAAAATTTTAAAAGCGGGAAAAACCTTTTTATTTATTTATCACTTTTTTTTGTCTATTTATTTATGAGGAAAAAGTGTGAGAAGATAGAAAATAAAAAAAATAAAGATGTGCGCGATGCGAACGTTATAGAACGGAGAGTATAAATATTTTTGCAGTCGATCGACGTTTTCTCGACGAACAACAATTCTTTACGGCTGTCTCTTTTCGATTGAAATTCGTATTCGTTTTTGTTTGACGAAAATTTCTCATTTTTTCTTCTCTTTTATCATTTTTGAGTGAGTGAGGATTTTCTTTTTATTTTTTCTTTTGTTGACTTTTTTGTGTATTCGATTTTGCTTTTGTTGACATTTCATTTAAAGGGGAAATTTCATTGGGATAGAAAAAATCCCAATATTTGAATGAGGGATGTGTTCATAAAGTGTAAGGGATTTTATTTTTATAAAGAATTTGAGATTTTAATAATTTTAATTTATAAAAATTGTCATTTAAAATAATTATTACATACATAATTGAAAATGATAAATTTTATTTGGGTTTATTTTAGGAAATTGGTCAAGTATTGTCAAATTTAGTTGTGTGCGTGGTTTACCCTTTGTTGTTCCTTTTTTGTGGATAATTTAAAAGTGGCACGAAAATGACAGACAGAACGCTACTCTTATCGACATTACTTCTAAAAAATCGTATGAATATAATTTAGTAATTTGTATATGAATTTTGAATTGAATTGATATACAATGTTTAGTAAACATATAGCCCGACTAACAATTTTGCTTCTATAAAGCTTTAGAGGTGCTATCCCAAGTAACAATTTTACTTGCATAAGGTCCATTTTCTTCGATTCGGCAAGCTATAGTTTGTATAAGTTTAGTTTAAGGCTTACTTACGCAAATCATCCATTTTGGAAAAAAAGGAGGTCTCCTTAAGGCTATATAGAAGTGTTAAGAAGAAGCCTTGTAAATATCAGTTAAAGAAGACCTTTATAAGACCTGTTTGAACCGTTCTAAAGAAGCCTTGTATTTTCAAGTGACAGAAGGCCTCTATAAGACCTGTTCCAAGAGGTTCTTGTAAGTATGCAATGTTTTCACCTGTAAGTATGCAAAGTTTTTATCCTGCAGATATGCAATGTTTGTAACGCATTAGAAAAAAACATTGCATTTCAATGAGAGGTTTCAATTAGCTCCCAATTTTCCACTCATCTTAAATATTCGAGCATGGTCTACTGGTAAGGTGCTGGCTTGGTATGCACAGGTACGTGGGATCGATTCTTGGCCGGGCCATGTGATGAAAATAAAAAAAAAATGTGTTCTTTTTCAATTAAAATAATATTCTCATCATTTCAGAGCAACAGAAATAGCAGTGGAATTTCCAAAAAAGGAAAAGAAACAAAACAGGAAAAAATTAAAATACCTAAATAAAATAATATGCAGAAAATGCAAAACAGAAAAAATCAAAAGAAAATAAAAAAAATGAAATAAAATACAATTAATTCTTGTTTTTTATGCATAAATTCAACATTTTGTACAACACCTACAACAACTTCTATAAGGCCTTATTATAACATCCTACGCAAGTAATCCGGTTTGTGCATAGATAAACCCTCTGCAGGAACATCTCCGTAAGGCCATTTTAAGCTGTTTGTCACAAGCTATTAGCTTGTGGATTACCTGTGAAGGAAAGTCCTACCTACGATCAGGTTTGTAAAAAATAATTTTTTAATGCATTTGCATCTTTTTACTGCAAATTAAAAAAAAATATTTATTGCAAATACCTAAAAAATTTTGCAATAAAAAAATGCTATTGCAAATATTTGCATTGAAAATAAAAATTTTATTGCAAATACAAATATTTTGCATTAAAAAAATTTTATTGCAAATCAAAAATTTTCTGCATTGAAAAAAAAAATCATTGCATTATGTGTGCATTGATTATTTTTTTTAAATATTCTTCAAATTTCTAACGATTTTGGAGATTTGACCATACAAAAATTATTAACATTGCATTGAATTTTTTTTTCAATGCAGGTATTTTTTTTATTTTCAAACAAACATTTTTTAGTTGCAATCACTTTTTTTTTATGCAATTTTTTTTATTAGCAATAAATGTTTTTTTTTAATAATACAAATGTTTTTCAGCTGCAAAAATTTTTTTTAATGCAAGTTTTAGTATTTTTTTTAATGCAATTCAAATGCATTTTTTTCAATTGATATTTTTACAGCCCTGGTTACGATTGATGCCCTTTCCAAACCAAATATTTCATATTTTAATCAATTCTGATTTTTGTTTGGGGGAAAAAAAATCACAAAAAAAAAAAGATCAATCAGATGCTTTTTTTTCTCCAAAGTAAATTGTCAGCATTCTTTTTCATAAACCAAAAAGGACTACTTAATTTATTCAATAAAGGTCACGAAGAAAGGAGTGAGAAATCAAGAAAATGATTTATACTTATAAGGTTTTATTAAAAAAAATATATGTTTCTTTTTTCAAAAGTACGTCCTTTGCCAAAGAAAGTTCAAACATTTTAATCAAAATTTTAATCGTTATAGCAATTTTTTCCATTGCGGGCACCAAAACTTTGTCCAGAAAAATATTTCAATTTCCACTGTAAAGATTCACCTTAGTTCCGCGTTTAGCCTGTAGCTGGAGATAGAGGCTGATAGACTGTATTGCAGGACCAGTTTTTGCCCAAATCGCAAGTAAAAAAAAATGGAAGTAGTGAGAAAAACTAAAATTGAAAATCCTTTATATTTCGCAAGTAGAATGCAATGTGGAAATTTCCAAATCATTCAAAGTCGAAAATGACAACTCTTACTATCATTAAAACTGAAAGATAAAAAATTTGATAAAACATGAGGTTTGAATTAATTTTCTTCTGAATTTAAAAACAAAATGGTTGATAAGAGTTTAAAAAAGTTGTATGTAAATAACTTGTTTTCATAAGTGCAAACGTAGTATAAAGAAAAATGCACAATAAACCTTAATGTATCTGATATTCAAACCTTAGTTTTGGGACAGAATGTTAAAAATTTCCCATATGAAGGAAATATCATAGACATCAACCGGAAACACTTTATTTAACAAAATATTTTCATTCAAATCCAGTTCATCTCCTTTAACTATGCAATAGAAAGGCATTAAATTAAAATTCAAATAATTTTGACGAAACTTAACTCGATAAAATAGAAACCGTTACATTATTTCAAATTCAAATAATGGAAGCCATTTTCTTTCCATAAGAATTTGTTTACAGAAAAAGCAAATAAACCAACCATTTCCAAAATAATTTCGTCAGCCATGATTTTGTTCATTTTATTAGTTTCCTGTTACATTATTTGAATTTGAAAGAAGTTTATTAAAATTAAAACAAAAAAAGTAAGGTCCATTTTCTTCACTCGGAGTTGAACATAACTTGAGAATTTTAAATATAAAAATTCTCAAGTTTTGTTCAACTCCGAGTGAAGAAAATGGACCTAAATCTTGTAACAATAAAAACTTAAACTTATTTGCCATGTACGTTCGTCAAATGCAATTGGTACTCATTGTTATAGTTTGTTTTGTATTGGTCATTTGGATCACATTCCGTACATTGATATATGAACTTCCCAGGATGTTTCTTTGTCGTAAGAATGTGCTTGCGAAGATTTTCCTAGAAAAAAATTATTAAAATTAAATAAAAATGTTATAAAATATCAAACTTACAATGTAACCACAACTGTAATCACAATGTGGACACTTATAAGGACACTCGCCCGTATGTGTTCTTACATGTCGTCTTATATGAGCTGGTATCTTGGCCTTGAAATCACATTCGGGACACTTGTAGATTTTTTCTGGTTTTAAATGACTTTTCATGTGTCTTAAATAAAATAAAAAAAAAAGAAATAAAAATAGATTACCAAAAATTAACAATCAGTTTCAAAGGACATAGTCATGATTCTTAAAAACTTAACGCACAATCAGAAGCTCTATTTTGTCTCTATGCCGACGACTGGATGAAGGTGAATCCAGCGACCAACATCAACAAAGTCGCATCCAAAACAATTTATTGAAAATCTTATCGTGGATATTGCACACGACGATGACTATGGTCACGACTTTTGTGAAATAGTTTTATACGAATAAGAACCAGAAAAAAAATAGAATCCTAGTCCTATGCGCGGCATAGTCCACAATCTTGTACAATTGCAAAAGGATTAAAAAGAATTAAAATATATTTTTATTTTCCAAGAGACTACCTACTCTGTGGATTGTTTCGGATTAAGATTATTGTAATTAGGTGGGATTTAGGTGATCTATTTTGACGATAAACCGAAGAAATTTACGAGTTTTAAATTGCAACTTGCAATGTGTATATCTGGCGAACTGTTTTGAGATGGTCATGCTTAGTTGGGTTTTGTTTAGAGTTTTAAGTTTAAGTTCGACAGGAAAACAGTAGCCAAATGGAGATAGATAGGTAATCAAAATGCGTGAAGGCGTGCATCTTGATGGAATACAAACGTTTTATAGGCAAATTACAATTTGGCTACTTATTTTATAAAATGTTTCTTCAATGAGCATAGACTTCGTGATTTTTGTATATATTCAATTGGATCTATATGAGATCTCTGATGGTGGTTTATGTTCTTTTTTAGTTTTGTTTGCTATTTTGTTTTTGTAATTGATGAAGATAAATCAGTTGCTAAACACATAATTCATTCATAAAATTTAACTGTCAAAACAAATTTAGTTTTAGGTTCAAAGAAAACTTATGGCAGGGTTTTAACTAAGAAGAAACGCTGTTTTTTTAAATTTCCGTTCTCAAAGTGCCTAAACTAAAATTGATCTTAAATAAACGCAACAAACCGTATAATATATGTGAGAAATAAAGATTGTTATAATTTTCAATCAGAAAGTTGCCCGCAAATTTTGTGTGCGACAAGTCGTTCTCGAGATATTTAGACCTAAGCGTTTTTAAAAATGGCCACAAAACCAATTTATACACACAGTGAGATTTAAACTCAAAACAAATGCCTGTTCAATGCTGCATCCAAACTTAGCTGAAGTCAAAGCTTTGTTCTATAGATTTTTCCCCATTGATTGCAGCTTTAAATTAAAAGCTAATAACAGTTCAAATCGCAGAAGCGATTTGCTTCAAACTTGGTATTTATGTAAGGATTTTGTGAAATTAGAACTAAAATAGTATTTACCAAAATTAACGGTACTTTTTATATGACCAAAATCGTCGTAGGTACTTTTGTAAAAAAAAAAAAATCATGTGTGCAATTCACACGTGGTAGAAGTGAAACCTTAAAAAAATCATTTTTCTTGCAAAAAATAGAAAAATGTTTTTAATATGACAACCTATATAAATTTGATATTATCTTATTGTCTAAGCTCAAAATATATATATATATATATATATTAGGGTGGGTCAAAAAAATCGAAATTCTTTTTTTTGAATTGGTACTCCGAAAAATCGATTGCTAGACCCCTCTAGAATATACACACCAAATATGAGCTCTTTATATTAATGGGAAGGTCCTCCGCTTTGCAATTTTCCATTTTTACATCAAGCTTCTACTAAAAAAAAATAATTTTTTTATTAATTGACTTTTTAGCAAATTTCTTTTCATATTCTTGTAGGAAATTGAACGCTCTACAAAAAAGGCCTTATACACTTTTTTCGTTTATCTAACCGTTGAATAGATATTTGAGGTCCAAAAATCGGGAAAATCTTAAAAAATTCGTTTTTTGTTCTTATTTTTGTAACAAATTGAAAAATTATAATGATCAAACGCGCAAGACATATACTTGTTGAAAATTGATTGCTCCACAAAAAAGGTCTTATTAACTTTTTTCATTAATCTAACCATTCTAAAGATATTCGAGGTCAAAGTTAAAAAAAAATATAAAAACATTTTATATTTTTAAAAAATTTCTAATTCACTGAAACTTCATTATTTTCAAATTAGCAAGATATATTCTTGTAGGGGCTTAAACGTTCTACAAAAAATTTCTTGGAATGAAATTGATTGCTTTAACCGTTTAGAAGATATTCGTATCCAAATCGCAATGCATACGGGTCATAAGAAAACTATTGAAATCAGTAAGCATTGGTTTGGATACGAATATCTTCTAAACGGTTAAAGCAATCAATTTCATTCCAAGGAATTTTTTGTAGAACGTTTAAGCCCCTACAAGAATATATCTTGCTAATTTGAAAATAATGAAGTTTCAGTGAATTAGAAATTTTTTAAAAATATAAAATGTTTTTATATTTTTTTTTAACTTTGACCTCGAATATCTTTAGAATGGTAAGATTAATGAAAAAAGTTAATAAGACCTTTTTTGTGGAGCAATCAATTTTCAACAAGAATATGTCTTGCGCGTTTGATCATTATAATTTTTCAATTTGTTACAAAAATAAGAACAAAAAACGAATTTTTTAAGATTTTCCCGATTTTTGGACCTCAAATATCTATTCAACGGTTAGATAAACGAAAAAAGTGTATAAGGCCTTTTTTGTAGAGCGTTCAATTTCCTACAAGAATATGAAAAGAAATTTGCTAAAAAGTCAATTAATAAAAAAATTATTTTTTTTTAGTAGAAGCTTGATGTAAAAATGGAAAATTGCAAAGCGGAGGACCTTCCCATTAATATAAAGAGCTCATATTTGGTGTGTATATTCTAGAGGGGTCTAGCAATCGATTTTTCGGAGTACCAAATCAAAAAAAAAAATTTCGATTTTTTTGACCCACCCTAATATATATATATTATATATCGATCAGGTCTATGAGACATCTACAAAAAGAGCTAGAATTTTTTGAACTCGATCAGTTTCCATCAAAAAAACCAAAAAAAAAACACGTATTTTTGTCTTCTGACGCTAGTAAATGCATTTTTTCCCTAACAACCTATACAAATTTTTACACCATCTGAAAGCTTATTGTCTTAGCTCAAAATATATATATCGATCAGGTGTATGAGAAATCTACAAAAAGAGCTAGAATTTTTTAAACTCGATGAAATTTCATCCAAAAAGCAAAAAAAAACATTTATTTTTATGTTCTCATGCTATTAAATCAATTTTTTTGTTTAACAACCTATACAAAATTTTATACCATGTGAAAGCTTATTGTTTCACCTTGTATAATGATGTGTAAATCTTATTTCAAAGATGTCTACAAGAGAAGTTAGAATTTTTTAAAGTCAACCATGTCGAATTTCCAGACTGAGATTACGGTACTTCCTACACTGGTAGCTGGCCATCGCCAACAGATCTCCACAGGTGTTTTGAGGTATTTTTAAATTTTTTTTCAATTTAAGATTGTGTAAATTGTAGAGCACGTAACGTTATGTGTGATATATCAAATAAAAGGTTAAGTTATCAGCATGCGTATTAAAGTTAAATCAAATTTGTATGTGCACTAGATCAAAAGATATAACGTGTGTGGGAAAAGAACATCTTTTTACCGTTATCTCCGAATTTTGAATATGAAATTAATTGAAATTTGGTACAATTATAATTTATTTAATTACCTATCTACAGTACAAATTTTATTTATCTATCTATTAAAACAAAAAAGTTATAACAAGTTGAAGTCGTGTCGCGTTTTCGTTTCATCTTGTTTCAAATCACTACGATACTAAAGAAGTTTTCACTTCGAAAACATATTTAACAAATTGTTATGAACGGTACCTGCCTTTGAACGGTTTTCTTAAATTCTGACTTTCTAGCAAATGATTAATATTTGTACGAAAAATTTTAGTATATAAAACTAAGGCCCATTAAATTTAAAGCAGATAGTAAAAAGGGCAAATTTTAAAATTTTTATGCGATTTGACAGTTTTCTAATTTTTAATGGAGGCTTTAATTTTAATGGAGTGTGAATAAATTAACATTTTTCAACAAAAAAATCATTTTTGGATTTTAAAAACAAAGTTAATTTTTTGTTTTTTTGAATTTTTTGTGTGGATAATTTTTTCTTCAGACAGCAAATCAATTTTGTATGTGCAATGTTTAAAAATTTGTATTAAAAAAAACACACCTCCAAAAATAAAAAAAAAATAAAAAATTCATTGTTATACAACACGGTGCACTGTGGGCTAGAACGCTATTTTAGCTGGAATTAATTAAAAATGTCAACTTCTTCCAAAATTGATAATTTTGGTCTCATTCGATAGATAAATGGACTAGTTATAATTTCTCATTCAAAGTTGAGGTCAAAACATTCATTGGGTACCTAAAAAACACAGTCGAAAGCAATTTTTCGAAAATAAAAACAAAAAAGGCCACTTTTTCCTCTATCCAGATATTCGTTTACTGTGTTTGTTTTAACTGATTGATTGTGAAAATTTTGCTAGTTTATCAATGAGTGATGTATTTTAATATAGTATTTGCTAATAAATTGTTATTATATTGAACTTTTGTGTATAAATTTTAAAGTAAAGTATGTTACTATCACCGATTTTATATAAAACGAATGTTCCTAAGCTTTAAAAAAAAAGGCACGCGTAGGCACACTCTAGAAATAATTTTAAAAAGTAGCTAGCCTATATGGCTTTATGTTTTATATAAAACTATGTCCTACAAGAGTAAACTTTTTTCGCTGTAACTCCGAAAGTATAGGGAGCAAAATATTCAGAAAAACCACTTACAATGAAAAGAAAACGAGTTGAATGTTTTCAAATAACGATTTTTTTATTTGCATTAACATTTTATATTCCATAATAAGTAAAAACAACTTTTGTTCGCTTCAATGATACCATTTTCGAATTTGATGCGTTCAAACTTCAAAGAACCCATTTTTGTTTTTTAGACCAATTTTATATGTGTTGAAAATTTGAAAACCTCATTTTACATAATAACTCGCTTATTTTTGATGTTGTTCTTACCATTAGAATCGGTTGTGCCATAAAATTATCATTATTATATCATTCGACACCATTTTAATGCCTTTAATTGCAATTTTAGACGATTTCGAGAATTTCTATAATTAATTCCAGCTAAAATAGCGTTCTAGCCCACAGTGCGGTGGGCAGAAAGCACCGATAGGTATCACAAAAATGTCGACAAAAACTGCAAGTTGGGTTGTATTCGTTGATGATTATACGTCCAAAATCCGTTGGAATTGAAATCCTAGCTGCTCCTTTTCAAAAGTTATTCATATTTTTGTATTTCTAATCGGGACAATTTGGAATAAAAATCTTGGGGAGAGTACGATAAATTAGGCGACAAGAATTGATAACGGTATTTTGTAGAGGAGTTTAATACAATAATTTTTTGCTATGGGAGAGGGGGTCCATCTCCCCCCGTTTAGGCGGGAGGGCCAATTTTCTAAAATATCACGTTAAATACAAAAAAAATTATTTAAAAACAACGGCAACACTTGCAGTTATGAATGATACCTTTTTCAAAAGCCAGAATTGTACATTTGATTTTAATTTTTAAATCAAATTATTGCAATTAATTGTTCTCGAAATAATCAACTTCAAACTTCAAAAATTTGGGAAAAAAGTTGAAAAAAAACACTTTAAATACTATTTTTAACAAGAATGTGAATTTAAATAAGAAATAAATCAATGAAATAAGCTGCCTCAATTAATTTCTTATCAAATACTAAAAACCATATGCTTCTATGCCTTATAATTTCCGAGAAAATTGAAAATAAGAAAATTACCTTTTTATCAGATTTTCATTTTCTTAACTATTTTCGCCAATATGAACAGCTTTTTAACTTAAAAGTATCATGCCTGGCTCACTTCGCGGGTTCTCAGGATTCATTTTTTTTTTTTTGGGTCCTCTGTCCCGCTAAGACAACTTCGTTGCTTCGCTTAGGCCATTTGAAATTGGTCCTAAGAATCTCTCAATTTTTTTATAAAAATGGTATATAAAAATGGTTAAGATATGAAGTTCAAGGCGTATCAAATTGAGATGGCTAAGGGGGTAAAAAGAACATTTAAAAAGGTGTTTTTATAGTTTTAAAAACACTTTTTTATATTTTTTTAGTTACATTTTTTTTAAAAAATTATTACTAAAATTATTCAATTAAATATTTACATAAAATACTTTAACCCCTAAACCAACATTTACCATAAAATCAAGTCTGTGCAATGATGAAAATCTTCTTATTATCATTAAAATAAGAACACTTTCATCTTAAATTAAATGGATTTCCGTTTAATTTAAGACGGAAGCCATTTCGGCAAGACACCATGCAGAAATCCACTTAATTTTAGGTGGTCTTTTTCTCCTTCTCCGTTTATCTACATAGAATCCTTACTTCTTAAATTTTATTCACTAATATTTATATTCTTGCAACATAAATTGGTTTCGAGTGGTTTTACTAATTAATTATATATTTCAGCAAAGGCTGTTTGTTTAAAAAAAAATTTACCATTCCTTTAACAATCCACTTATATTGAATTGTAAAATAAATTAGAACACAAGATACATTTTTTGAGACTTTTCAATTCAAAAAAAAAAAAAAAAAAAAACAAAAGAGAATTAAAACAACGAAAAAAGTCTAAAACATTTAACAACTTTAAAAACTTATTGCTAGTTTTGTTCATTGGATCATTAAAATGGAGGTCTTTCAATGCATCCAATACTTTGTTCAGAATTTTAAATTACACTTAATTTGTTCTTCTCTTTTAGCTCATTCCAAAAAAATCGTCCCTTAGTTTTTTGTAGAGCAGAAAACTTCTTTAAATATATTTGTGTATGTACATTAGAGTGACCGCAACTCCCATAGAAAAAAATTTTTGTCGAATTTTTTTCGGGGGAACCCCATAAAATTTTACAATTTTAAGAATTGAGTTTTTGTAAGGTCTTATAGATATTGAAATATTTGCTAAAGTTACTCGACTATTCTTCTTCTTCCTTTAATTAGACGCTGTTATATTACTCGACTATTAAACTCATTAAAAACAACTTAAGCTCTTTGCGTATTTCAATTTTTATCTAAGTCGCCGCTATTACGTTCCACTTTATAAAAACTAATTCCTCACTAAACGCAACCATATTGCAAATTGGCATCCCTTACCTTTTTTTTCAACAAAAAAAAATTCCAATTCCACAGACAAAGCTGAGAATTTTTGAATCTTGATTGATCATCTTTGAGTTATGTAAAGGTTATACTCGTCTTCATAGTTATATCGAAATTCTCCTTTTCAATTAAACCTCGTTAAACAATACTCTCATGGGTATAATCATCATATCTTCCAAATAGCTCTGAGTATACTCGTTTGAGTTTGAGAAAAAACTTATCTGGCTTCTTGTCTTTTCTTTGAGAATTAATTGTTACAAAAGACGACGCGCAACTTACCGCTTATAGTTTATCCCGTGATGAACACCAATGCATTTTTATCTTTTTTTATTTTTTTTATTTTTTTCTTCTTGAAGAACCTTAATTAGTAGCCAATAATCGACTGTTTGACTCTATAGCACCTTTTGTTCTGATCTTTAATTGAAGATCTTTTTTTATTTCTCTTAAAGGTTTTTTTTTTTGTTTTGCGGTTTTCGTATAAGAATGATGAAAGAGGGTTTCTCTTTCTGTGTCTCCGCCATAAGCCAGCAATTGTGGATTCAAATCTCGATCTTTTACAAAAGCGCAAAGTCACAAGGCCCAAACTCGAACTCGCGAAGGATTCATTCACATCACAGGATCAGGGTTATTTTCAATTTATACACAAGAAGTTGAAATGAATTTCACGAATCCCAGAAAATTGAAGGAAATCTTTGAAATGATAGCGCGCATCTTTCGAAGAGAATATAGGAACAATGTAGAGACAGAAGCCTATGTGTAGTTGAAAAGTGGGGAAGGTTTTTTTTTGTTATTGTTTTTAAACCATAAATTGAAGTATCATACATGAGGTGTATTCTGTTTAGGTCTATGAGGTCATTTATACACTGAAAGAAATTATTATTGCAGCTGTAAACTTTGTTTTCTTAATGTTCATCTATATTTTCTTGACTGCCTTGAAGTTACCTCCTGTTTTTTGAGTATATTTTGCCAACTTGAAATTCGGTTTGCTAATTTATTGTATGATTCACGAAAGAATTTTAGAAAAAAGATAAACAGCTTTCGGCAAAGCAAGCCGACGAAATAGATGACTCTATCGGAAATTAGTTGGAAAGCACTTTTCGTAGCACAGTCGTTCAAACTTTTTGAAGCGTGCAAAAGCTCTTTATATTATTTAAACCTTTTTTTTTCAAAAACCTACACAAAATTATTTACTTTGCTGAAAAACAGACAAATTCTAATATCATTTTAAAAATTCAAGTTCGTTCGTCAGCTCTTTTGTTTGCAAATTAATTATTAAAATTAATTTCCTCTTTCGACTCCCGAGATCAATTTCTATTTCGTTCAGTGTATAATTGAACTCAAATTGATTCTACCATTCAGCTACTACAGTTGTTGTCGTTGATCTACCTTAGAACATGTCCTCTTCGGCCATATTAGGTGAATCTGGGTAAAAGAAAAGAATCAACAGCAAAATACCCAACAAAAAAAAAAAATGGCTTCAGATTTAAATGGCTCATCATCAGATTGGTTCACAACAGCCAACATCATCAGAGATCACCACAGCAGCAACCGAAGCAGCCACATATAGCCAAGCCACACATTGAATGCATCTGCATTGAGGCCGCCATCAAAAGTCCTCCACAAACAGCAAAAAAAAAAGAGACGTTGCCACAAGAGTCCAAGAAATATTACAAAAATTTTCCATATCATTCCAATCGATAAGTCACGACTAAGTTTAAATTTAAGAAGGAACAAAAAATAAAATAAAACAACAAAAAACTCCACCAAACAGCAGCTAGCCAGCAGGAGCAGGAGCAACATTCAAGCCCGTGGTTGTCGTTGTTGTCCTCATCATCATCGCCGGCCGTCTTGGTCGTCGTCGTCAGGTTGATGTTTTGTTCTCCTCCTGATGTTGCTGGAGCACTCTAAAACAGCCACCCGCCACACAATGGCGCGTCATGTTATTTTCTTGTGCGAGATCACCAATATGCACATGTTCTAGAGATGCATTTTGGTTCTGCTGTCATGGCAGCCTTCGCATAACAAACACACACACACAAACGAAAAAAAAGGACGACCATTCTGGAGGATGGACACAGACAGATTATTTATCTGAGGCGCTGTTTTATGCTTCAACTCGGTTGGATTTATAGAGAATTTATTTAAGGCTCTTTAATAGTGGGGTCTGCCAATTTATCACTGGCGCCCCAATTATTGAAATTTTGAACCTACCCACATTTAAGTTGAAATACATTCCAGTCTAGCACCTAACCAACCAGTTTTTAAGTCCTTACATTTTTTTTTTATTTTTCAAAAAAGTAAATCCGTCCCTGGATGCAAACTTCAACCATAAGAACTTTCAGAGATTCCAC
This sequence comes from Episyrphus balteatus, assembly GCF_945859705.1. NCBI lineage: Eukaryota > Metazoa > Arthropoda > Insecta > Diptera > Syrphidae > Episyrphus > Episyrphus balteatus. Next base: position 2,713,816 of record NC_079137.1, on the reverse strand, counting down.
AAGCTTAGATTTCGGTTTTTCGTTTAATTTGCGATGTGCAACATTTGTTGGCCACGCTGATGATGATGATGAGGACGACGACGACTACGATGATGATGATGATGATCGGTTCTCTACAAAAAGCCAGACCGGTGTCCCTCTCTCGGATGAAGGTGGAGCAGGGAATATATATAGAATACACATGCCGCGCTGATGTATTTTAGTGCTATTGCATGCATGCGATGTGATGAGAAGTTATGGTGCTCGACGCGGTCGATTGCATGGCGGAACGGAATGACGAGCGTATATTGGAGTAGATGAGATGCTTCTGTACAGTACCCTACTACGCTACAACCAAAGACGTCGACAACGACGACCGACGACGGACGGTCCATTTATGGAATTGGAAGCAGTCGAACACGTCGATGGTTGAAACAAGCTACACATTATAGTTAAAAAAGTATAGACCGAACGAAAAGAACAAAGCGACGGACATTGATCTTGATCTTCCTTTTTGCGAAAGAGGAGGCGAAGTCAAACTCTGGAATGCATGCTTATTTTTCTTGTGTGATGGCTAAGTATAGATCCGCGAGCAAGGAGCGGGTGGTTATAGCTTGCTGTGTGATGTGGAATTTTTTTTTTTTTTGTAGAAAAAAAAAAAAAAAAACAGAAGATCAGAAACGAGGTAGGTAACTTATTGGATGATCTCGAGGACAGCTCTAAAGTATTGAGATGATCTTGTTTTGAGTTTTGTTACGATAGTTTGAGTGTGCAAGAGATGTAACTATATACGAGAGAGTAGGTATATGGCGGATGATTTGATGCAGAAAATGGAAATTTGAAATTCGTGTTTGGTGAAGTTTAAATTTGATGCAATGGAAATTGTCATTGGATATCAATTTACGGCTTGATCAGAACTTGGATGTCAATTTTCTACTTCAAAGAAGCATTTTATATGCTGTGTTTGAAATTGAAGTTTAACAAATGGAAATAGGTAATATAGCCCGTTTCGATCATAGATTATAGGGAATATTTTAGCGTCAAAGATCTTTAGGTATTGTTTGATTTTTCCACAGAAAATAATAAAACACATGTCAATTTAATTTTTAATGTTTCCATATAAATACATAAGTTTGATGTGAAATTGGTAAACTAAAAGTTGATAGAAACTAGACAAATAGTTACCTTGCGAACTATTAAGAGTCTTAGACAAAATTATTTTCAACCTTTTTGAATAATCGAATTTGCCAACACTTTCATTATCTGGCTGTTGACTTACAATGTACCCTCCAAACACTTACAGTACTGACATTACTGTCATAAAAAAAAAATGGGCTATTAAAAAAACATTTCTTTTACTTATTTTTTGCAATGCATGTTTAAACCAAGGTTGTAAAAAATTAATTTATTTTTAATGCATTTGCTTTCCATTACAAATTGAAAAAAATATTTATTGAAAAAATTTGCATTGAAAAAAAAATATTTATTGCAACTGAAAAATACATAATTACATTGAAAAAAAATTTCTGCATAGAAAAAAAAATCAATGCAAAATGTGTGCATTAAATTTTTTTTAATACTTGTCGAATTTCATACAATTTTGGCCATTTAACCATACATAAACTTTTGTCAACCATAATATTGATGATAATATTAGGTCAAAAAGTCAAAGGAGATGGGGCGTTTTTGGGCCATGAGCGTACATTAATGAGACTAGTCTCAAAATGAAGCTGGAGGTTAGTATATTCAATCTATGAATTTTTTTTTCAAATCGTAAGTCAGGTTCTTGAGATACAAGGCTCCAAAGTTCGTTCTGATAACCCTTATTTGTCACTTTTATATGCAAATATCATGAGAACTACAAGAGGTATATTGATGTTTTTGATGTCAAATGAAAGGTGGTTTTAGTGCCTTTTTAACAATATAAAATACATATTACACAAAACAAAGAAACGGCGAACAAATAAAAAAAATAAAATATTATTTTAAAATATCAATTTTTGTTGCGGTTTAGCACTGGTTCAACCTTGTACCTTGAACCACATATGTAAAAATACGTGAAAATAGCCACATTCATGCATGAACCGAAGTTGACCCGTAGCTAATCCGCCAAAATCGGTGGGTTAAATTCCTGATCCGAGGCTGAACCACGTTTGCACAACTGGTCCTTATTTGACCAAATTATATTAGAGAGACACAAAAACTGTAATTTCTTGTGATGAACTCTGGGCTAAACTTTGTTTATATAAACTAGATTACAAAATACGTACTAAAGAAGATTTCCGATAAATCCACTTTTATCTCTGTTTTAGTTTAAAATATAGTTCTTGGAGCTTTTTGAAACTACATATAATAAACTGATAAGTTCTTTGAAATTAATGAAAATGGAATTAAATACAATAAACCAATGTTCTAATTAAATTGTTCTTTAAAATAACAACATCTTATCCGTTCCTTTTCTATAAGTGATCTCCCAAGTTTTTTTGAAAAGTGTATTAACCAATTGGTTTTCTCCACATAACATAACACAAATAAACAAGCTTCTAAACCGGTTCTAATCGCATTCTAAAAAATTAAAACAGTTTTATAACTACACATACATACGTACGTGTCGATTACAAGCATATTTAATTTGGAAATAAATGCCATTAATGTCGAACATGAATCGATTTTTTCAAATTAATATTCTACTTTTATTTATTTTTTCGCCGTTTCTTTGTTTTGTGTAATATGTATTTTATATTGTTTAAAAGGTTAGTACCTTTACTAGTACTTAACAACCTTTCATTTGACATCAAAAACATCAATATACCTTTTGTAGTTCTCATGATATTTGCATATAAAAGGGACAAATAAGGGTTATCAGAACGAACTTTGGAGCCTTGTATCTCAAGAACCTGACTTACGATTTGAAAAAAAAAATTAATTGATTGAATATACTAACCTCCAGCTTCATTTTGAGACTAGTCTCATTAATGTACGCTCATGGCCCAAGTCCCATATAATTTTGCCCCATCTCCTTTGTAAGAAACTCGACGAGTGTTAACAAACAAATATTTAATGCACATATTTTGCATTGAATTTTTTTGTTTCAATACTTGAAAACAGCATTTTACATTTTTTATTTTGATTTTTAAATGTCGAAAAAAAATGACTATAAAAAATAAAAATATTGATTTAAAAAAAAAAATACGTGCTTTTATAATTATTCAATGCAAGTGCTTAAATTTTATTAATTTTAAAATATACGTTCTTGACATATATGTAACGGGTTAAAGCATTTTATGTAAATATTTAATTGAATAATTTTAGTATTTTTCCAATTAATTTTCGCAATAAAATTGAAAAAAAAAACTTTTTCAAACATGCATACAAAATCCCCTTCAAATATTTATTGTAACTGTGTTTTAAATAAAAAATTTATTTCTTATTCTTAATCTTAAGAAAAACAAACAATTTTTTTTAAGGTTTTACCTGATGCATGTTTTCCCAAATAAATACAAATATTGCATCATTTGACACAAATCAATTTAACGAAATTATTAGATCAATAAAAGTTTTCAACAAGTTACAGCTAGCTTAAAGTTTTAAAAGTTGTTTTTTTTTTATTTCGTTTTTTCATTTCTCTTTTATTTTCTCAAAAAGTCTGAAAAAGGTTATATTAATCTTGTGTTGTAATAAAATTGGATCGTTGAAATTAAGGATTTCAACCTTAGGGCAAAACATACGAAATGTTTCCTTTTGACCATATTCGTTATTGCTACTCTTTAAATTTATTACAATCATAAGATTTCAATAAACGTAAATATTGATAGTTGAACAAAATACGTATAACTTACCTTTTTAAATGATATGCGCTTTTTCCTTGATATTTGCAATTCGCCTCTTGACATTTGAATTCTGTCTTCACTTCATGGCTACTCATATGTATACTCAAGGCAGTACTATTCCTTCCAATATATTGACAATTTTCCATAGGACATAAATATTTCTTATCACGTTCCATGTGGATGTTGATGTGTAATTTCAGTGAGTACCTGCAGATAGAATAAAAAAAAATAATTTTATTTAAATGCCCAACTAAGACGAAAACTCTTTTTCATATAGGTAAGGGTATAGATACCAGCTTGAAAGTTCTCAAAATCATACCATATGACATGCCAGAGCATACTTACATGCATACATACATTTGCTTTTTTATAATTAAATTAATTAAATCGAACATACAGAGAGCAAGCAAAAACTAGAAATCCCAGGATTGGATAGATATACCGGCTGAGTTCTACCTTTAGGAGAGTGAACATAACAGCCTTCAAGACGTAAAAGAATAAATCTCTCGGTCATGTGTGTACTCCACCACGTCCAATTTTTTTTTTTGGGAGCATACCTATACAACATGATTTTGCATTCAAAACGTGATTTTTCAGTTGCGAACTTCAACACAAGACCTGACTTCAACTAAAACATACCTACTGACTGGCCACAACACATGGAGGCCTCTTGTGTGGGTAGAAGCTACAATTGAATTTCGTCCAGGAAAACTAAAATTGATTTTGAGAGATTTTCTCGCCAGTTCTTTGTCACAACTCAGAACTCACAATATTTTTTTTTTTTTTTGTATCTGTTGAAAGGTGCGACCATTGGGGATTTGCCCAGATAGTTTAGATGCAGGAGAGAAGACATCTCTGAGATTAATTAGCATACATAATTGGTGGTCAGCAAAAGTTTCTTCGTTGTCGGTTTTATGTTTTTGAAATACGTGATGATGGAACATTAGTTTTTTTTTTTTTTTGTTTTGTGTGTTTTGAGATGAAGGATTATCATATTATATGAATATGTGTAGAAGGTAAGGTAGAGATCTACATGAGTTGAATCCTTAAATTTAGTTTGAACTTTTAGTTTTTTGAATTTTGAAATTTTGTCACTATTCAACCAATTATCCTGATTAGATATGTGCTTGAAATGCTAATGAGTTGATTAAAGTTTTTTGTTTTTTTTGAGGGATGAAATATAGTTTGGAATATTTTAGAACCCAAAAAATTATAAGAAGATACGAATATCTTCTAAACGGTTAAAGCAATCAATTTGATTCCAAGGAATTTTTTGTAGATCGCTTAAGCTCCTACAAGAATATATCTTGCTAATTTGAAAATAATGAAGTTTCAGTGAATTAGAAATTTTTTAAAAATATAAAATGTTTTTATATTTTTTTTTAACTTTGACCTCGAATATCTTTAGAATGGTTAGATTAATGAAAAAAGTTAATAGGACCTTTTTTGTGGAGCAATCAATTTCCAACAAGAATATGTCTTGCGCGTTTGATCATTATAATTTTTCAATTTGTTACAAAATTAAGAACAAAAAACGAATTTTTAAAGATTTTCTCGATTTTTGGACCCCAAATATCTATTCAACGGTTAGATAAACGAAAAAAGTGTATAAGGACTTTTTTGTAGAGCGTTCAATTTCCTACAAGAATATGAAAAGAAATTTGCTAAAAAGTCAATTAATAAAAAAATTATTTTTTTTTAGTAGAAGCTTGATGTATTTTATTTATTGACTTTTTAGCCAATTTCTTTTCATATTCTTGTAAGAAATTGAACGCTCTACAAAAAAGGCCTTATACACTTTTTTCGTTTATCTAACCGTTGAATAGATATTTGAGGTCCAAAAATCGAAAAAATCTTTAAAAATTCGTTTTTTGTTCTTAATTTTGTAACAAATTGAAAAATTATAAAAATCAAACGCGCAAGACATATTCTTGTTGGAAATTGATTGCTTCACAAAAAAGGTCTTGTTAACTTTTTTCATTTATCTAACCATTATAAAGATATTCGAGGTCAAAGTTAAAAAAAATTATGAAAACATTTTATATTTTTAAAAATTTTCCAGTTTACTGAAAATTCATTATTTTCAATTTAGCAAGACGGATTCTTGTAGGGGTTTAAACGTTCTACAAACAATTCCTTGGCATCAAATTGATTGCTTTAACCGTTTAGAAGATATTCGTATCCAAATCGCAATGCATACGGGTCATAAGAAAACTATTGAAATCAGTGAGCATTGGTTTGGATACGAATATCTTCTAAACGGTTAAAGCAATCAATTTGATTCCAAGGAATTTTTTGTAGATCGCTTAAGCTCCTACAAGAATATATCTTGCTAATTTGAAAATAATGAAGTTTCAGTGAATTAGAAATTTTTTAAAAATATAAAATGTTTTTATATTTTTTTTTAACTTTGACCTCGAATATCTTTAGAATGGTTAGATTAATGAAAAAAGTTAATAGGACCTTTTTTGTGGAGCAATCAATTTCCAACAAGAATATGTCTTGCGCGTTTGATCATTATAATTTTTCAATTTGTTACAAAATTAAGAACAAAAAACGAATTTTTAAAGATTTTCTCGATTTTTGGACCTCAAATATCTATTCAACGGTTAGATAAACGAAAAAAGTGTATAAGGCCTTTTTTGTAGAGCGTTCAATTTCCTACAAGAATATGAAAAGAAATTTGCTAAAAAGTCAATTAATAAAAAAATTATTTTTTTTTAGTAGAAGCTTGATGTAAAAATGGAAAATTGCAAACCGGAGGACCTTCCCATTAATATAAAGAGCTCATATTTGGTGTGTTTTAGAGGGGTCTAGCAATCGATTTTTCGGAGTACCAATTCAAAAAAAAAGAATTTCGATTTTTTTGACCCACCCTAATGAACATGTTTCTGATATTTTGTGCTTATTTTTTACACTTCGAAAATTTGCAAAAATAAAAAAAGTATGATTTCAGTTTTTAAAAATTGCTTAAAAAAAATACCAATTTTTGTCTATTTATCAACTCAAAAATGGTTATAAAATTTGAGCTCTAAATTTGTATTTTTTTTTATTCTTAAAACCACTCTAGCGTGTCACTTGACTTTTGAAAAGATTTTCCATTTTCATACAGAAAACCCAATTCGGTAAGACTTTTAGTTGATCCTTATGAAGATCCCTCAACTTCTTCAATATCGTCCTTTGAACTTTGATATTAGAAAATTTTCTTCCAAAATCTACTCAATGACCTTAAACCTTATAAATAACGCTCTTATCCATTTGGCAATTGCATTTCCTATATAAATATCCACCCAATTCCCTGTCGTAATTCGAATGAAAAAAAAAAAAAAAATAAGAAAACTACTACATTTCATATGTCCTTCTTCCCTCGCTGATGGTCATAAACATGCTCCGCAAAAGGAGACTTAAAGTTTCTACAATTCCTTTAAATGTATCGCCATATCGTGTCTTATACAAAAATAGCATCATATACCTTCATATATATTTGTAGTTGTACTTTGAACATTTTTGTCGATTTTGTCCATGTCGACGCCATTTTATTTCCTTAATACTCTAAATCCCTCCTCTCATCCCATCACACGAATTGCATTTGACATAACCGCAGAACAGAACAGAAAACTGCAAACAATTTTCATCCGAAAAGCGAGATCTTCAAGGCAATTATCATAACTCGTCTAAAATTCTGACAGAATTGCAAGCAAAAGTCCGCTCTTTTCCATTGCCATTTTCGAGATGTGTCCTCCTCCGTCAGCGCCAAGTATATACCCGAAACCAACAATCGTTCGTCTCATTTTCCCATTTTTCTCCCAACAAAACCAAAAAAAAAAAAAAAAGTGCAAAAAAAATAGAAAATTTTTGAAAGTTGGATTTGCCAGTTAAAATAATATCTCTCCTTCTACCCATTCTATATGTTTATGTGAACAAAGTGGTTCATGTTATGGTCCAGACAAGGATTACATATAAATATACAAGGACTATATTCTATATGCGGAGATAGATAGAGCAGAAGAGTTTCATATTAATTTAGAATTTTTCGTCCTTTTTGTCGTAGTTTGATGCAAATTTGAAAGTGCTTCTTCACATCAGTTCCATCTTTTTCTTCTACCCAATACCAAAAAGCAAGTTAAAAAAGGATATGTACCTACAACCCCCCAAAAAAAAGGACTCGTCATGACGAACAAGAGAGAAATGAGCGCCAACATCAACGATGCCGAATCACTGGATCTGGATCCTGGATGATGTTTTGTGCTTCCACATCTCGACATTATATCACATTTATTTCAGTTCTTTTTCGTCCTTTTTTTTTTTTTTGGTTGTTGTGTAGTGGTGGTAGTGGTTATATGGACTTTGCTATACCATAAGGCTGGAATAAGTTTATTTTTTTTTCTGATGGTGTTGGTGTGGGTTGTAGGAGAAAGTCATAATCCAAATATTATCCGTAATGACGAGAGATGAAATGAGGACCAGAGCCAATTTGAGAAGGACGACAGATATACGAGGGTAATATTCATAATTTAGAAATGTATAATGTATTTTTGTCTGTTTGGATGTTTCCAAATGTTAATGCGAAAAAGGACGAAAGATGAAAATACTGACAGTGCAAGAGTGAGAGAGAGAGAAAAATATATAACATAAATGAAGGCATTATTTGTGTATTTTTTGGCTTCAAGACTTTGCAGGATTCCAGAGAAAGTAAAACAAAAAAATTGAATATCTTTTTTTTTTTTTTTTTGTTTGTTTGTTTTATTTTTGATGGGGAGAAGAACATTAGTTTGTTTCATGAATTTCATAAATTCCAAATGAGCTGTTCAAATTAATTCGCACGACGATTACTATGCTAAAAAAAAGACTTTAATAGTTGGTACTTGGGTAGTAAAGAATTTCGAATGATGCCACTTAATTTTGATATGGATGCTCCTCGAGGGTGAATATTAAGACGCAATTTCAGTTCGCATAACAATTAGATTAAATTTCTTAAAAAAATAAATATTTCCATAAGAATTACTAATTTTGAAATAAGCCAGTTCTATAACAACTTGTTTAAGCGTTTTGTTGTGATATTTTGGGGAAAAACATGGTTTTAATTTTAACCAGGGCAAATAGTTTCTGTTTACTTGTTTATAAGCTTTATACTTTATGAGGTCCCCACATTGGGCGCCAATCATATAAAGATTTTTTAAACTAAAATAAAAATTATGTCCAGCGTGCATTTTTTCTTTTGAATATCCTAATTGTTAACGTCCAAACAAATATCTATATAGTAAAAATAAAGTTTGATGAACAAGTTCTTGAAATTACATGAACTTTTTGTTAAATTAATCAGTTGTTTTTTGTTTGAATCCTTACATTTGTGAAATGATTTGTGAAATTTACAAGTCAAATTACATTAAACGTGTTTATTTCCTTAAGAGATTTTTAAAGAGTCGCCACATTGGGCGCCACTTATGAAGTTATTACTTAAATCTGCAAGATGAAATTATATTTCACCTACAAACGAGTATGTTAAACATCTTTTGAATCTCTTTATTAATACAGAGAATTATTTAATTTTTATTTTACTAAAAAATTCAAATGGCGCCCAACATGAGGTACAAGGAACTTATGGAAAAATCACAGTTAAATACTTTATTCTTTAATCTACGAAAGTTAATATGACATGATCATGTTCATCAGAGGTTCTTTGTTGAAATACCCACATTGGGCGCCATTTACTACACAAACAAAAATCCAACATAGTTACGAAATAGCATTTCAATTACATTCTGCAAAGTTTATATTGGAAAGACTTTGCTGAGATCACCACTTTTACGACGAACCGACGCAACTGCGACTTTTGCATGAAAAGGCTTATGCGAAAGTCTGGTGAAAAGCTTCAGTTTTATGACAATCTTCACAGAAAAAAGTGTAAGGTATTTTATTTGCTCTCTTTTTGAAGATCAATCTTCTAAAACTCTTATAATACCAAAATACCTCAAGAAAATATAAGTTTCAATTCTTAATATCTGCAAAGAGTTCAAAAGTCATCTTACTTTTAAATACACCACAAATATTTATTCAAAGTTCAAAATTCCCCCATTATGTGGATTTAATTTTCCTCCAAAAAAACCTATTCCTATTTTCGGTTTTCTCTCTCACTTGGATATGACACCATTAAGAGTTACCGAAAATGCATTTTAAGCACACACTTTTGGTGTCAAAACATCTACCTTACCTAGAGTGAGGCAAACAATAAGAAAACTGTCTTATATGTCTATTAACAGTTTCACTTGTGTCTTAAACTGCTTTTGACAAAACAATTGCCAATGTCATTTCGTTGTCCTTGTTGCAGTGCCTCATCATATAGCCATCCTCATCCTTTTTAGTGTCACTAACTTTTAAACACCAAACAACGACACATAATACCTTGCACACACAATGAAAATGTGATATAAGACGATTAAACGACAATGACACCAGGTTTTTTTTTTGTCGCCAGGATATACTTATACCTATACCCATGATGTGAGAGCTATAGCTATGAACTTCCGAAAAAGTTTCTCAGGTGATTTTCTATGCAGTAGAAGGTATATTCTTAGTCCCAACACACTACACATCATCACGCCCACCATCATACCACCAAAAACCATCTCAGAAAACACCTTAGCAGCGTATCGTGACGATGATGCAGGCAAGAGAAGGATATAAAAAGGACGTTGATGGCACTCAACAATGGCGCATTACGCTTGCACCTCTTAACATTTCTACCATCACACCACACACATTGGCCTGTTTCAAAACAAAAACTTAAGAATCCAAGAAGATGAAAAAAAAAAAAAAAATAAAAAAACACATCCACACATACACAGAAATTGAGTTGGAAGCATTGGCGACGAAACAAGAAACACACGGCCATAAATATTTATGCTCTGAATCTTTGAGCTGAGAGATGGAGGGCTCCGGTTTAGTGGTGGAATGAGGCTGAGGAAGTTCTGAAAACGACCTCTGGGTGCAGACGAAGATGGCGTTGCGACAGACGCGCAATGCCTCAGGATTCAAAGATTGAAGCGAATCAGGATAGAAAAGGAGTTACGTGCCATATCCTGACTCTTAATATCATCACACCTTGAACTGTTGGTGTTGGTTGGCAATATGCAGGGATGCATTTAATTGGTCTTTTTTAAAGTGGCGCCCAATGTGAGGATCTCAACAAAAAATATGTATTTTTATTTAGACAATATATAGAACTCTGTTGGAAAGCGTTTGTACTCGATTAAGAGCAATTTTAATTATTGAAGACATAATTTAATAAGTGGCGCCCAATGTGGAGACGATAACAATTCTATAAGATTTCTCATCAAATGTACAAAGAAAAGAATTTGAACTCTATGGAAATTTGGCATTTACAAGGTCATTTGGTCACGTTATACCTTATTTGACTTGAAAAAAACCAACATTTCATAATTTTCATTAGTGGCGTCCGATGTGGAAACCACAAAAATGTATGTGGGTTCAATGAATTTTTTTCAATATTGACTTTGTGGGCGTGTTATACTTTATTTGACTTGAATCTCAGCATTTCATGAGTTTCAAGATTGCATGAATCATTTGCAAGAGCATGTTCTACCTCATTTGACTTGAAAGCTCAGCATTTCATAAGTGGCGCCCAATGTGAGGACCTCAACAAAAGTTACTTCTTATTTAAATTCCCTCTATTTTGTCATATAGAATCAGTTAATAGATTTATTGAGGTTCAAATTCTTTACTAAGTAAGTTATGGATAGAAGATCTCACGTTGGGCGCCATTCTTGTTCAATGGTATTTTTGCAAAAGGTCTTGGTTTTACAAATCACTAAACAAAATGCGCTCCTGTTAAACTCAAGGTGTATCTACTCAGTTCTACAAAGTTATTTAGAAATAAAGGCCAACCCAACGACAACGATATATACTCTCTTACCTTTTATACCTTTGTGAAATTAAGAAGAAAAAAAAAAAAATAAAAGATCCTGGCCATCTATTATTAGTTTTCATCCTCAAAACGTATAAACAGGATGATGGTGTATCTCTGTATCCGTTTGTCGCAACAGCAGCATCGGGCGCGCAATGATAGCACCATGACAATGACGGTGTCATAAGAGCTACAACTATAAGGTTTCCCAGGTACAGAGAGCTGTATAAAGTTGGCTTTATAAAAAGCTATAGTTAGAGTAAGTGTGAACCTGGCTATGTATCATGATGATGCAATGCGATATGAAAGTATACGAATTCTTTGGAGATTCTGGTCCTTGTGCAAGGATGTGTCATTATAATATTCTACCTATCCCCAGAATTATCCCTGAATGAATAAAGGTTTACTTAAGTATACATTGCATTATTTGGCGTTTTGCTTCTCATCTTATGTTCACCTTCATTTATTAAGGATATGGTTTTTTCTTCTTCTTCTTTTTGTCATTGTTGTTTTGTTTGTTTAAAGATGTGAACAGAGGGTAAAAGATTCTGGGTGACATTAAGAATGCATGAAGAACTTACCGTTTTGTCATATGGAAAAAGTCGTCTTTTGATTGGATAAGAAGTTGGTAAATGTGGTTGTTAGAGGTTTTTGTTAATTGAAGAAAATGAAAAAAGAATTGTGATAAGTTTTTTTTTTGGCTACGTGACTATTATTTCTTGAATCTTTCTTTTTTATGGGATAGAAAACTTGCAACATCTTTAAACAAAATTAAATTAATTCAATATAAGTTCAATTTTAATAATTTTTTATTATTTTTGTTATTTTTTTCTTCGTTAAAATTAAATTTTTTTTATTTTTTCTAACTGCTCATTTCTAACAACATAGACGATTACAATATATTCCTTGAATAATATAATAAAACTTAATGACCAGTGAGAAAGAGAGAGAGTAAGAGAAAAACCAAGAAATCATCACAAAACTAATGCACACTAAATGCAATTGCTTTCGACAGACTATGTTTTCCTTGGACTTTTATATATACGATAACTGCACAACAAGGATACGAATCAGATCGAGAAATCAAATGGTCCAAGGAAATAAGAATGAAAAAAAAAAAAAAAAAACTACAACCAAAGAATTTATAATGAAAGTTTTGCCTTCATCTTCTTGTAGTTTTCTCGTCTTATGGTTATTATTCAAGAATGTTGATGCTAAAAAGTTAGAGTTTTGTTTTATTTTATTTTATACTTTTGCCGGGTGCATTGTGTGATTGTGTTGAAGGATATGCCGTTGTTGTCGACGCAAATGACATACATTGAGTTATAATTTGTCTGGATCATTAAAAAAGATGATGTCCAGAGATGTTTAAAAAAAAAAAAAAAAAAATAAACATCTTCATTTCAATGGGAAATGGAAGGATAAAAAAGCACATTTAAACTTTTTAATTTTATTTTTCTATTGTGTTGAAAAACAATAAGATGACATGAACTGTAACACCTTTTCTAACAGCTGGAACCTTCAAAAGTAAACATGTGAACAATAAAAAACATAACCAAAAATAGTAAAAATAGTTTTTTTTTTCCACATATGTACACTCTGGCGTATGAGTAATTTTTTTTTAAATTTTGATTTCTCATGTTTGCCTTAAAATTCAGTTATGAATAGAGTTTAAAGAGACCTTTCTTTTGATGTTTCACTCGATGCATTTGGATAAAATTTTTAAAAATGGAATTTTTTTGACAAGGGGTTAACTTTGTAATTTTTCTATCGGAATGCATAGGCGTTTTCACATTGAACTCATATCTGGAAACCAAAACTTGTTTCGAGAATTTGCTCAAAAGATATCGGCTTCGGAATGTAAGAAAAAGAAACAAACAAACAAAAAAACGTTTGGTAGGAAATATCTCAGGAACCACACTTCGAAGAAACTTTTAGTTTTCAGTTATGAATAGAGTTTAAACAGACCTTTCTTTTGATATCTCACTCGATGCATTTGGAGAAAATTTTTAAAAATGGAATTTTTTTTGGCAAGGGGTTAACCTTGATTTTTTCTCAAAAATCTGAAAAAAATTAATTTGTAATTTTTTTATCGGAATGCATAGGCTGTGCACTGTGCAATCATATCTGTAAACTAAAACTTATTTCTATTCTTTGATCCGAAATTTTCTGCTCCCGAATGTAAAAAAAAATATTTAGATTGCAAATAATTCAGCAACCAGACATAAAAGACGGGTTGGGGTCAAAATTCTGCCGGGGTCAAAATTCTTTTGTCAAAATTCTGCTTTCAAAATTCTGTTTTACAAAATTCTGCTTTCAAAATTCTGTTTTTCAAAATTCTGTTTTTCAAAATTCTGCTTTTCATTATTCTGTTTTTCAAAATTCTGCAAAAAATTAAAAAACGGTTTGGAAAATGTTAAAAAGCGCGCGCTTTTTAACATTTTCCAAACCGTTTTTTATTTTTTGGAGAATTCTGTAAAATCATCTTCTTGAAAAATTATCTGCTTATTTGATTACTTACCTACATAATTTGTTATTCTTTGAATGCATATTAATTTTCGTTTTATAAATAAATAAATTTGAAAAAATTAAGAAAACATTTCCGAAAATAATTCAAAATTTTTTTAAAGGAATATTTTGTATCAAACAACCGATAGGTTCCAATAAGTTATAGATTTTATTTGAAAGAAAGTCAGTCATTGCATTTTAAAAAATATTTGCGACACTCAAACAAAAAAATTTAGGAAAGTACCTACCAATGTTAAATTACATTAATGAGGTATATTTTTCTTTAGTCAGCGCATATGCTATAAAAAAAAAACAGAATTGGCAGAATTTTTTTGTTCAAGAATAATGCTGGCAGAATTTTGAAAAGCAGAACTTTGAAAAGCAGAATAGAAAAAAAGCAGAATTTTCGTTAAAAAAGCAGAATTTTGAAAAGCAGAATTTTGAAGCCAGAATTTTGACCCGATCCCATAAAAGACTTTATTTACAAAAAGCGCGGCTCTAACGCCTTTGTTGAATGTAGGTGAGTGAGTGATCAATAAAATAGAACCAGTTTCATTTAATAACAACTTATAACAAATTTTCGTTAAAACGCGTACATAAAAAAAGTTACGCATACACCACAGTGAACCCGAACATTTATTTTTACTGGGTGCCCAATTAATACAATTTTTGTCAATCAGTAGTGGCTTCCCAAATAAAATAAAACAATAATAACATAAAAACTTTGAGTATAAACAAAAAAATTTGTTACATACTTTCTGCAAAAAAATTTATTAATAAATATTTTTTTTTCTTTCTAGGTGAAAAAGATACTACTCATTACTTCGGTAAGTTATAAACAGATTTTTAAGAATTCGTAAAATTCAAGTTAATTTATCAAGCCTTTTTTTATATAAATGGTTCTTCGTCATCTAGTTATTTATTTTCGTTTTCCTCTTCAACAATTTCCCATTTGCCATAACCATTAACTTAGACTTCGTCAATAAAAATTAACAACAAAATACATTTAAATGAAACAAAGTTCTTCTACACTGTTAATTCTATAAAACAAAAAAAAAAAAACAAAAAAAATACTAAAATTAAAGAAAACAGAAAAAGCTAAAACCACTCAACATAATGACCAAAGAATTCATAGTGAGACATCTAGTGCCATTTCTGTGCAGTAAAGTCTGTTGAGGAGGAACCTCCTTTATATAGAATAGAAGGAGGGCTGGAGATGAAAAACAAAACAAAAAAAAAAAACTATACACCGTTGGCTACAGTTTAGTATAGGAAGTGAAGGTATATTACTTTTCAGAAAAATCATCAACATCATTTTCTGTTCTGCAAGTAGTGTTTTTTGCTCCTGTGTGTTCTGCACAAGAAAACTAATTTAATCCTGAATAACTGTTATATCCAGTATACCAGCACCATACTCTCATACCCTAACTGCAACAGAAAGCAATTGCAATTTCTTTTCTTTTTCCTTTGGAACAGAGTCATCGCATTATATCCTCCTCCTAGCAGCGTGTCATTTCACACCACTCACAGTGCGCTACATATCGTCACAATTACAACATCCAATTGCAACAACGTTGAAAATGAAAAAAATAAGAAAAAACTCCTTTTACGAAAGTGCAGAAGCAGATCCTGAATCCTGGATGGTAGAAGGATGTGCACAACATCATCAGAAAATATAAAGAAAAAAGGAAAAGACGAAGAGTTCATTTCGTCTAACTGGCTCTCTGGCAGTGTTGATGGGATCCTGATGGATATAAAACTATGCATCAGAGTAGTGCTGCAAAAGTGCATATCCACAGTACCCACCCACACACACAAACACACACACGCTATATAAAATGAAACTTTTCTAAGGCATCCAGGATACATATCTTATATCGTAAAATTGGAAATGGTAGGTGGACGCAAGTGGTGGCAATCACATTCATTCCTTTGCCATCTACCTACTACTACTTGCAGGCGTATAGAGCTTCAGCAAACTGTGAAAATGGAAAAGTTTATTTTATACTGTGCTTCGTTCTGGTTTTGTTTTTTTTTTTGTAAGTTTTCTCCCAAAGTGTGACAGGAAAGGATCATGAGCAGATAGTGTGACGAAATAAGAAATCCTAAACAAACATCCTATCCTCTATCTTGCTGTTTCTACTCTGTGTGATGGCGTTTCTGGAATCGATCCAATCCACTTGTGCGAGGACTTAACGAAAAGGATTTGTGCAATGTCTGGATATACCTTAGATATAGTAGAGATACATATAGAAGAGGCAAAGCTAGACGAGAAAAGACATTTGAATTTGATTCGCAGACGTTATCCTTGGCAATTTACGTTTTTGTTTGGCTGATGTCGGTGAATCGAATTGAATGAAAAAAAAACAGTAGCGGCGCACGGTTGTCCAAAATGACTTATCTCGTTGCAAAAATCATAACTTTTGAACGGATTGAGTTAGCGGTACAATTTTTTTTTTTATTTGAAGGACATTTCTAGGGCTGTTATACCAATGAATTTCAATAAAATTATTTCACAGGGTGTTTCGGAATCATCGGCCAAAAACAGATTTTCTTTAAAAAAAAAGTTTAAATTAAAATTGGTATGCCATTTTGTAGAAATCACTAATCCACATTTAAAAACAAAATTTCAAAAAAATACAACGTCCCGTTTTCGAAAATTTTATTTTTCAAAAAAAAATTTCAAAATTTTTTTAAAAATCCAAAAATTATTTTTTTTGAAATTTTATTTTTGGCTTATATTTGAGTTATATAAGTGCTTCTTCACAAAAAGTTTCGTTGAAATCGAATAAGCCGTTTTGGAGAATATCGGATTTGAAAAAAAAACGGTTTTATGGCAGGTACCGTAAAAAATCCATTCGGTTCCATTCATTAAGCCGAATAGGGTATGTGTACCAATCAATTGTTGATTCAAAATAAAAATATTTAGCTGCGCATGCTTGCGCACTGCCGAGATTTTGTACTTTGAAAAAAAATGAAGGCAGAAGGAACAGATTTTCTTTAAAAAAAATGTTTAAATTAAAATTGGTATGCCATTTTGTAGAAATCACTAATCCACATCTAAAAACAAAATTTCAAAAAAATACAATGTCCCGTTTTCGAAAATTTTATTTTTCAAAAAAAAATTTCAAAATTTTTTTAAAAATCCAAAAATTATTTTTTTTGAAATTTTATTTTTGGCTTATATTTGAGTTATATAAGTGCTTCTTCAAAAAAAGTTTCGTTGAAATCGAATAAGCCGTTTCGGAGAATATCGGATTTAAAAAAAACCGTTCTATGGCAGGTACCGTTAATAATGATTTTCCAAAAAAATTTTTTTCATTAGAAGATAGACCTTGTTTTCAAACTTACATTTGAATTTTTTAAACAAAATCGTTGGAGCCGTTTTTGAGCAATTACAGCTTTACTGAAATTGGTGTATGACAAGTACCGTTATTTTTGGCCCAAAAAAATTAATTCCAAAAACACCTCTGGAGGGTCTCCAAAAAATGCTACATACCAAATTTGAAGTCAATCGGTCCATCCGTTTAGGATGTAGATCCTTATACAGACAGAAAGACAGACGGACTTCCGGGACCAACTTTTTTGGCATTCTTTATAATCGTAATATCATGGAAAAGTGTAATCTGAACTTTTTTTAGATGTGAATTAGTGATTTCTACAAAATGGCATACCAATTTTAATTTAAATATTTTTTTTTTAAGAAAATCGGTTTTCGGCCGATGATTCCTAAACACCCTGTAAAACAATTTTCTTGAAATTCATTGGTGTAACAGCCCTGGAAATTTCCTTCAAATTAAAAAAAAAACTGTACCGCTACCTCAATCCGTTCAAAAGTTATGATTTTTGCAACGAGATAAGTCATTTTGGACAACAGTGCGGCGGCGGATTAAAGATTTTTTTATAGAGGGCCCATTAAACACGGGAAATTTCATGCACTTGAATTCCTTTTGACCGTTTCTTCTTTTTGGTACGATATTCTATTTTACGAGGCACTTAAAGGGTGCAACAAGTCATGAATTTTCCAGCACTCCTGCAGCCCATCAGGTAACTCACTACTTGCATTACTTTGTGCCTTGTCACATTTTTCGTCCTGTAACATTTTTCGCCTTATCAACTTGTCGCTTTGTTTGTTACCTTGTCACCTAGTCGCTACATCACTTTATCGCTCTGTCACTTTTTCGCCTTTTTGGCTCTTTTAACTTTCCGCCAAATCACCTTTTTTTATTTGTCGCGTCACCTTTTCGCCTTATGGCACCTGGTCAACCTATCGCCTCTGTTGCTTTGTCGACATAAAACCTTGCGCCTTGTTATTCTGTCACTTTGTCCCCAATTCCCCAAGTAAAAATAGAAATTGATTTTTTAAAGAAAGAAATAAAAAAAATCTTGACCGCCGCACCACAGCTGCACCACCGATGTTTAGCGGAAAATTTCGGCCCATCACCGCCGCACCACAACTGCAACACGTCCTTACCATTTTATTTTGAATGAAAAATTCGGTGCACCATGGTACATAATTTTGTATTATTGAAAAATAAAAAAATAACCGATGAGAAGGAGATTCGAACCCGAGTATCCAGAGCACTTTCAATTAGAAGTTCAACGCCTTAACCACTCGACCACTGTGCAAACTGGCAATTTGTTGCTGAAGTCAAAATAACTTTGAAGACGACTTAAACATTTGTATAAGTACGAGAATAGAATTTTTGACCATGGTGCGTGGTCGTACACCGAATTTTTTATTCAAAATGAAATGGTGGTGACGTGGTGCAGTCGTGGTGCAGCGAATTTTTTCCATATTTTCAAAATGAAATGGTGCGGTGCGGACGTGGTGCAGCGATAGTGCGGCGGATTAGAAATGTTTTAAATGGTGCGGACGGGGTGCAGCGGTGGTGCGGCGGAATTCCATTTTTACTCGGGTCGCCCGTCACTTTTTTGCCTTGTTACCTTGTCTTTTTATTACGCTTATCACGTTATTGCCTTGTCACTTTGTCCTTGCTTCATGAGGCGCTCAAAACTAACAAATCCACCCTTGTGAAGCATACCGCAGTACTTTTATATCAAAATCGATTATAAACAAAATTGTCTGCAAAAAAGCCTCAATTCGCAAAGGAATCTAGATATCATTGGAAAAGATCTTCAAGATTTATTTGTTTTACAAAAAAATCCAACACTTTGTCAACACTATTTTCTTTTATTTTTTCTTTCTCTGTCAGACGAAAAAAAAAATATTATTATGACACTATATGACAAGCTGACAGAATTACAACGAAAAAAGGACACAACATAATCAAGTGTAATTTTTTTTGTTTCAAAATAAAATTCAAATATTTCTATACGAACAAAATAACACATAACTACCTCTAAATTGCAAAGCAAAAGAAAAATAAAAGAAGACATTAAAAATGCATATCCTTGCAGGACATTTACGAGAACATTCATATTTCAGAGATGACTTCACTTATATGAAAATGTGTTTTGTATATCATTTTTGAAAAAAAATCCTTGCACTTAATTGTGTGCAAATAATTTTTCTTGTTTTTTTTTTTGTTCTTATTGTAATTCTTCTTATTTGTTGTTATTGTTTTTTTTATTTTTGTATATTATAATTTTTTTGCCTAGAAAAATATCCTTAATGACCACCATCACATGTATCATCACACACCCAAAAACTTATAAAAAAAAAAAAAACTCAGGGTGTGTGTTATAATAGTCCTGGCGTTGGTCATAAGCGTGATTTGTTATGAATTGCATGTGCTGCAAGTGTGTTCAGTTCAGGATCTAATGAGTTATTTTATACGCGAGAGTATGTAGTACATTTTTTTACGTTCGTTTTGGGTGCCATCTGCCTGCAGGATGTGTTTTTTAATTTATGATTATTGCAATTTTTTTGGTATTTTGTATTTATTTTTTTTTTTCATATTTGATGTTTTGTTTAAAATAAGGGAGAGGGGGGTTGTAGTTGTTACTCTTATTCTTAAGTTTTGTTTTTTGTATTAATAATTTGCATTGTTTCAAAATTAGGAATTTCCTTGAAGGATAAGTTATTATTGCCTCGGGGTTGTTATGATGCATTTTTTGATCATTTTACAAACAGCATGCTTATTGCAATTTTTTTGTGGAAAAAATACCAACAGGCTATTTTTAATCATTGTAAATGGACCTCCTTTTAATATCGATATGAATTAGTTACATTTTGGATTATCTTTGTTCAATAATTGTAGTAAATTCGTTGGATGTAAACGATATTTCAGCTTTTCACCTTTGATAAAGACAACATAGTTTCACTTTTTTTTCTCCACTAATCTATTCGGTTTTCAGGTAAACAGAACTTTAGAACTTTTAAGAGAACCGAAACGACTTTCATCATTTGACCTTATCCTAGTAGGGGTTCAATTTTAAGGCAGGAGCAGCAGGATAAGAGTGCAGTACTTCGTTTTTTAAACAAGGAACTTTGAGGTAATTTATTTTTCAAACCAGAGTAACAGAATATTTCTTTTGCCATGTTCAGATTTTTTCAATTGATGCAAGGGACTTTTTTTTGAGTTTTTTGAGAACGTAATTTTTTGTCGAAATTGCGAGCTATACAGCATTTTTTAATTAATTTTCTTGGACTCGGCTCGATCCAGGCGACTGCTTCATTGAAATTGACAGATGACAATACTACCGCAATTGTTTGAAATATTTGTATTTTCCAAAATATTGACAGGCGAACAAATTCTCAGTAATATACAATGAAAATTTTTACACGACAATTTTACCTATTCCAATTTTTGGAACTTGAGCGATCATTTTCAAAAGTTAAAAAAACTCCTTATTTCTCCAGACAAGTTTTCATACTAAAACCATTGAATAATTATAATTATTCAATGCTAATACTCTCAGTAGCCAGTTCAGAAAATTTTGTTTTTCAATTTTTTATTTTTTTTTTGTTTAGAGCCGATTTTTCAATCTTCTAATAAACAGTCAGTTAACTGTTCAACGAATAAATTTATTAGGCCCATAAACAATCGGATAACAACATTGAATTTTTCAATCAAGAATAATTTATTCTACAGAGTAACAAAAAAAAAATTGTCAAATTCAAAAATATTCAAAACTAAACGTCATTTTTATTTATAATTGTTTTTGTTTTCTTGTGCTTCTCTGTATTTTTTGTCAAAATTATTTCAAAGCAGCTCTGACAATTGACACAGTATTTTTATTGAAATAATTCCTTATAGCTCAGGGAAATTAGTCAAAATATGGGCATGAAATCGCATTTTTCGCGGGACAAAATTTTTTTCATAGAATGTGTTCGGGTGGTTGTCCTTATCATAAAAGTCAATTTGTTGGGATAATTGGAAGTTGGGAACAGCCGCCATCTTGGAAAAGAGATTGGTATCGTTTTTATTGAATAGCTCCATTGTTATTTATTTTAACAAAAAATGACAAAGGTAAGACTTATTAACAATAAAATTATCTAAGAAATGATATACAAAACAATTCCGTGAGTTGATTAAATAAAATTTTATAGTTGGTCAAAGTGCGGGTTTGTATCGCAAGGTTGGGACAAAATGACATTTTTTCATATATCTGACGAACTTTTGATTTGTTTGGATAATTCTTCAAGAATGAATTGTAGTACTTATAATTACCTATAAAATGAGCCCACAATCGTTATTGTCACCATCGTATTGTAGAAGTTATCTAACTCCGAAACTCTCCATGTACTAGTCAAAAGTAAGAAAAAAGCTGTTTTTTTGCTAGTAGGCCGAGAAAATTTTGGGATTAGAGGTATAACCAAAATATAAGTACGCAGTTTTGCAGCCATACGCGTGTTGATGTCGATTTCAAAGGTCTGACTACTCAAATTTTGTGCTTTATACGGTTTTTGGGGGGTTAAATAACGTAAGTTTTCCAGTTAATGTGAATGGGCTAAATTTATACTATTTGAAATTATAAATATACAAGCTGATGCTCTATTATTTTTCCTAAATCTGGACACCTCAATCTCGGCTATGGGGTTAATAGAACTCACGATATAAGCTTTTTTAACTAACCATATCAGGCTTTTCAATTCAAATAAACAAACAAAAATCTAAACAAAAAAAGCTTCTAAAACATAATCGTATAAACGGCTTATATATATAGTTCTATTGGTCACATCCTCAAGATTGGGGTGTTCAGATTTAGGAAAAATAATAGAGCATCAGCTTGTATATTTATAATTTCAAATAGTATAAATTTAACCCATTCACATTAACTGGAAAACTTACGTTATTTAACCCCCCAAAAACCGTATAAAGCACAAAATTTGAGTTGTCAGACCTTTGAAATCGACATCAACACGCGTATGGCTGCAAAACTGCGTACTTATATTTTGGTTATACCTCTACTCCCAAAATTTTCTCGGCCTACTAGCAAAAAAACAGCTTTTTTCTTACTTTTGACTAGTACATGGAGAGTTTCGGAGTTAGATAACTTCTACAATACGATGGTGACAATAACGATTGTGGGCTCATTTTATAGGTAATTATAAGTACTACAATTCATTCTTGAAGAATTATCCAAACAAATCAAAAGTTCGTCAGATATATGAAAAAATGTCATTTTGTCCCAACCTTGCGATACAAACCCGCACTTTGACCAACTATAAAATTTTATTTAATCAACTCACGGAATTGTTTTGTATATCATTTCTTAGATAATTTTATTGTTAATAAGTCTTACCTTTGTCATTTTTTGTTAAAATAAATAACAATGGAGCTATTCAATAAAAACGATACCAATCTCTTTTCCAAGATGGCGGCTGTTCCCAACTTCCAATTATCCCAACAAATTGACTTTTATGATAAGGACAACCACCCGAACACATTCCATGAAAAAAATTTTGTCCCGCGAAAAATGCGATTTAAATTACTAATTACCCTGGGCTATTAGAATAATTTTTATTCCTCTCTGAAAGAAGCAGATAGTTTTATTCATAGGAATAAGCTATATCTGCCTGTTGAAAAAATGATTTTTTCTCTATCAGGGGAATAAGTACTAACTGACTGTTTAACTGACTATTGAAAAATTGGCCCTTAATCAAATTTGTTAGAAAATATTTTTGTTTTGCTAATCAATTTAATTTCCTTTTTGTGCTTCAAATAATAAAAATTGCATCAGAAAATGAACTGAAAAATACTTACCATGTCAACAAGAGGAATAAAGGCGTGATGAATATTTACATATTTATGAAGCCTGGTTAAGAACGTAAAAGACTAAGGTCATCTCTAAGAAAAAAATTGAGGTAAGCGACTATTTTAATTCTCTTTTTTATCTTAAACCAGCTCCATTACTCGAGTGAGTAAAATTTTGTTAAAAAATGCTTCTAATCAGCTTTTTGAATCAAACATTTTTTTAAAAAGGAAAAGGCTGAAAATTATCCTCGAGTAAAATTTCGTTTAAAAAATGCTTCTAATCAGCTTTTTGAATCAAAATTTTTTTTTTAAAGAAAAAGGCTGAGAATTATCCTATCTTCTCTCGTTTTTACCGATAAACCGATTAGGATTGTGAAGTAATACAAGTACCTGAGGAAATATTAAAAAAATATAAATTTGGCCTTATCACGAATTCCTTTCGTATGTATCAGAAATTTTCAAGTCCCTTGGTAGTGACAATTTGTATGTAATTGTACATAACCAACGGATTCTGTGATTCTTGCAATGTAAGCAGTCTGCTGTTGCCGTACTGTTTTTTTTTTTTTTTTTTTTTCTTAATTTAAGCTTAGATTTTTGTGGACACAATTTTTGTTGAAAAAAAATTTAATTCGTTTTCAAAAATTAGGTAAATGATAACAAAAGATCTCCTATGTTTTAAAAAGAAAACAATATAAAAAGAGTTGGGGACAGTTTTTCATAATTTAACTGATGTTGGGAGCAGTTGGAAACAGGTATTTGGAAATAAAACAACACATTTTAAGTAAATTTTTGCAAATCCAGCACAGTCTTTTCTACTAATTTCAAAATCAATTTTTTTTTTGTTTCGAAAAATTGGTAAATTTGCAAAAAATAGAAGTTAAAATGTGATTTTCTATACAGTTTATACATAAATACATTTATTTAGTGTTTTGTTTTTCTTGGAAAACATGCTGTCAAAAACCTTCCATTTACCTACTTCCATTTGACATCAGTTCTTTTTGATACAATCAACTCTTTATACTCGTTCCAATTTTCTTCACTTGTCATAAACTTGCATTCATTTCCTATTTTGATGGCAAGTTTCTAAGAACCACTTTGGCTTCTGCACTCGCCAGCCAAGTCTTCAAGCACCCTTTTATATACAACTCTATACTTCTATTATGTACTCAAAAGTACTTACGCTCGAAATTGAATTCTAGCTAAATTGCATCAACCCAGAAAAAAAAAAAATAAACAACCACTCATCGTCATTTTCCGTTTCCTGAATCTTAAATCACCCAGAGACTAATAAAGACTCTCCCGCCAGAGAAGCCCAAGTCCATTTCCATTCATTTTATCGTTCACACACACAAACATAAAACTATACTCTCAACTTCAATATATTGAACTTTTCGATTTTTTTCCTCAAATGTCAATGATTTCCTCAGAATCCCTTTTTGCAAGGATGCATGCCACTCAATTTTACTCGCATATACGACGACAATAACGAGTAGGTGTAGATATATGTACAAAGCGACGAAGGACGAAAGACGCCTAGGCTACATGTCGTCCTCGGTCCTCCACTTATCCTCTAATGCACTTATACACTCTAAAAAGCTTGGAAAAGGGAATCCTCCTTTCGGCATTGCTCTATAGCAGCAACTTTCTCAATGGCGAATCAATAGCGATTTTCAAAACCTATTCTCAAAGGATAGGATATAATATTCCTTTAGCTTTGTATACAACTTCAAACTTCAGTCAACCAGGACATATTCACATTTTTCGTCGATGAAAATGAGGTCTGACTGAGGAAAAGTTGATTCGATTTTTGCAGAGTGCTGCGACATGCCATATCACTTTTTCTTTGGGGAGCAAGTTTGGTCACTTCAAAACTGTATGAGATGATGCAAAAAAGAAATTGTGTTTATTTTATGCAAAAGGTGAATTTCACAAAGAATGGAATAGTGCAGAATTATAAGAAATAGAAAAGATCCTTAGAAATTTGACTTGTGAAATTCTCCTTATTCCTCTCAAAAAGGCTTAGAAATAGACTGGCACTTATTGAATCTATTGCAATGATGCAAGCGCCCTCTATTGGGTGTGGCGGATATTATTGTGTACATATATATATTTGTAACTTCTCTCTGGCAAGTGCTCATTGCATTTACGTATTATTACGAAATAAAGTAGCTTTTTATGGGTTTTCGGGGATTTTATAATGTTTGATGTGAACATTAGAAATATATCGAGGTTTCAAAGAAGGAGGTGGTGGCGGCAAGTACACCAAAGGACATCATCGCATCATCGTGTATAGTGTACCAACCAACTTCACCATTTGCAAAAGTGAAATGTTTCACTCTAAAACGGGAGATGGAGTTGGGAATGGGTATTACAAACTGCAGATTGCATTAAATCGGTTAGTTTCATTGGAAATTTTTCACCCACTTTTGCCAGAGGCCATTAGGACTCTTTGGCAATTGCATTTGAAAATGGAAAAAAGCTTTATTGGGCTATGGGCTACCTATGTATATGGAGGCGAGTCGTTTTCTCTTATGGGAATATACCAACTATAGGTATATATATTTGGTGAGTACATCAAGGACCTACATATAGAGCCAGAGCGCGCTATTTCAGTAGATTTTTCGCTCTCAATAGTTGTTCCATAAGTGGACGATTGAAATGTTTTGTTTATTGCACTGGTGTTAATGTGAATTTCACCATATAATGCGATTTGGCAATCAGATTTAACGATAAATTCCCAAGCTTACATGTTTTACGACTTTGTATATAATAATGTCAGCCATTATTAGTTTTGATGTTGTTTTGAAGTCATGTGGGGTGGAGTCGGTATAACTGCACCAACGATGTAAACCACAGAAAAATGTTGGGAAAAAATGTTTTTCTAAATTTTGAGAGATAATAAAGTTATTTAAGTATAATGTCTCGTTGAGTAGATAATCAGCTCTAAAAATTTTTTTGTAGGCATTGTAAATGTATATTTGAGGTATGTTATTAAAGCTGAAATAATAAGCTTTCCGGTGATATGAAATGTATAGTAGGTTGTCATACAAAAAATGGACAAAAAGTTAATGGAAGGAACAAAAATTTGTTTTTTATGAAAACTGATTGTGTTCAAAAAATTCCAGCTCTTTTTGTAGATGTCCTACATGCATGATTGTGGTGATTATTTTTAGCTGATAAAATAACCTTTCCGATGGTATAAAATTTATAGTAAGTTGTCATATAAAAACATTGACAAAATGTTGTGCGAAGAAAAAAAAACTTTTTTGAAAGGATTTTATCCACAATTTTCGAAATGATTCCATTCTTAAGAAAGAGTAATTAAAATACTTATAGAAAAGACCCTCACATAAATCTTATTGATAATAGTTTGTAAAACATCATGAACTTTTAACCCTTTGGGTATTAGTGCTCCTAACTGTTTTGTCCTTTTGTGATTTATACTTTTCATCAAGCTTGTCAATGTTTTTTTGAGGTCAAAATATTGAACCATAGAACCGGAAAAATTAATGAAATGTATAAATTAAAGGAATAGTTTTAAATAGATGCGACGGATACCGGAAGAAAAACCAAACCACAATTTATATATTTCAATTAAAAGCAACGAGTAGTTTTAGGCCTTCTTGAAAATTCTATATAATTAAATTAAACAGGAAATAATTTCAATCTCCTAAATACATAACGAAACAATTCCAAAAAGTACGCAAGTAATTGCAGCTTTGTTTATGTTCTAATTTCACACACTTAACAATATTGTATTGTTACCCCACCACATTATCACTGCAAAAATTACAAAAAAATATCAAAAACTACTCTATTAGTACTCACTTTGTTCGAAATATCTTGCCACATGTATCGCATATAAAACTCTCATCCGTTGACCGTCGTCGACTGCCGCCCTTGTGGCGTTTCCTTACAACATCCCCAACCGAATGCACAAACTCCATGTGTTCTTTGTAATTATGTCGCCTCGAAAATGACCGTTTACAAATTTCACATTGGAAAATCTTTTCGTTGGTATGCTGACGCAAATGATACCGAAGTGAATGTTTGGCAAATGATTTCTCACAAAGTTGGCATTTAATTTTTGTCCCAGACGATTCGAGGGCTTCTAAGCCACCCTCTGAATGGATTATACGATGGAATATCAACTCGGATTCATAGGCAGAGCTGGAATGGAATTTTTGAATTAAATTTAAATTTATTTATTAAAATTATTAGGTTTTGAGGTTTTTTTAAGGATTCTTGCCTAAATGTGCAATCTGAACAATTCCAGGATTTTGTTGTTGGATCTTTTTGGGATGAGGTGTCTGTTTCGATTGTAGATGATGGTTTTTTAGAGGTTGATGCTACACATATTTTGTATCTTCTATGGGAACCTAGTTCTTGGGGCAGAGTAAAGGCTTCTCCACAAAGTGGACAAATATGTTTGATCTCGGGATGGACTGTGTTGAGATGGGCCTTTAGTTCCGATTTATTTGGGCAAGACTCTTTACAGTATGAGCACTTTCTCGAAGAAGTTTCTTTCAATTTCTTCTTGGAGATTTCCGGTGGGATCTCTTCAACCTTCTTACAGCCATCAGGATGACTTATTTGATGTAGCATGGCTTCAACTTCGGAAGAAGACCTGAAAAACAAAAATTTAAGCTTCAAAAGATTGAAAAAATGAGGAATCATTCTAACTTACATGTGATTACATTGTTCACATTTCAAATCATCTCCGGGATCCTCTTTAACTTTTGTACACCTCTCCTTTTTCGCTTTATTCAACTTTTCTGTGGACTTTTCACGGTGCTCTTTGGTCTTGCGATGCTTAATAGCTGCTTCAGAGTTGCTAAACTCTTCGTTACATATCGAACAATAAAACCGTCGTTTATTGTGCTTGAATTTCTCATGCCTCTGCAGAGCCGTCTTCGATTTGAGCACTTCTTCAGGACACAATGCACATCGAAACCTTGACTGATATTCATCAGATGCTGTTCCAATTGGTTCGGTTTTGAAGACTTCACATCGAAGTGCATGTTGTCGCAGTTCGATGTTATATCGAAAGCTTTGATGGCATTTTAGACATTCAATGGAGACCTTTTTACTTATAATTATCGGAACTGATCTATTGATAGCCATAATGACTTCCCCATGATCACTTCCTAAAAGATGACGTCTCATTTGATTGTTGTCTTCACATTCAAACTGACAGAAACTACACCAAAACTTGCCAGGTCCCTCAGTTCGATCACGATGTTCAACGGAATTCCAATGGTTTAGGAATTGTTCCTCATCATTGGCATAGAATTTACAGGGGCTACATTGAAATGGTGATTGAAGTACTATTTGATGGATATTGTCAAGAACCATTCCATATGACTTTGCTAAATTAGCACGTCTTCTAACATAATGATAGTGAGATATCAAATGTTTGCCCATTAGATATCTTTGCATTCGATGTTTGCATATTTCACATTTGACAAAAGTTTTTCGTCTTTTTCGCTTTGACGGATCAGGTTCGGGGGAAGTTTTTCGATTTAAGAGGAATTCTGGTGGAGCTGATTGAAGATTTTGTGTGGGTAGTTCAAGATGTTTGTCGACACCGGCACGTTCTAGTTGCTCTTCGGTTTCGGATTTTTTCAAATGGACAGCTGATTTTAAGTGTTTTTCGAAAATAGTTTTGGTCTTGAGTTTTCGACAGCAAATATTACACCAAAAGTCTTGTGGAGGTTGTGGAAGATCCTAAGGGAAATATTTAAACAAATAACGATGGAAAACAAAAATTTATTTTGGGTTAAATATAGAAACCTACGTTCCACACCAAATTTCTTTATTTTACATTAATCTTTTCATAGTTCTTTTAAAATTATTGGAATCAGTGCGACATATTCGTTCTACGTAGCGTTCTTTTATGGAACAACGTATTCCACAAATTTTAATTGACAATTTCTGAGCATACCTATGGTCGAAAAGCAAAAAGAAAAACTATCATCGTTTTTTAACCAAACACACCTATTATGTGGAATGTAGTTTTGAAAATTTTGGGAAACAATAATTTCTTATAATATGTAATTTTTACTTAAATTGACTTCCCATTAAATAGAAAGATATAGTTTGTGGAACGTATTCGTTTTTCATTTAATTTTAACATTTAGATTTAAAAATTAAAAAAAAAATTTTTCTGGATGACTTAAACTCAATACAGTTTATAATATATAAAAGTTTAGGGTTTTCATGTCGCCACCAATACGTTCCACACATAATATTTTGGAATATTACTTATTTTTTTAGTGTGGAACGTATTAATTTTTCGAAAATCAATATAACTTATTAAGACAAAAGAGCGTTTTAGCCCTGTTTCTGAACTCACTGTTAAATCGTTGTGAAATAAAAAAAGCGAATACGTTCCACAATAATATAGATACTTTTTATAAAATTATTTTTTGTGAGAAGGGTTCCACTTTCCACTGCCGTTGATATTTTCAATTTCTGATCATTCGAACGATTTGAAGCAAAAACGATCGGACCAAAAAACTTGTGGAACGTAATTTTTTTCATTTCAAGATACATTTTATGAGTTAAATAAATCACTTACCTCATCTTTGTAATCGAGTTTTTCATATTTCATTCCTGGCACCCATTTGCCTTTGGTGTGCTCAATTGGAGGATTTACATTGTGGACATCTTCCCAAGCTTCTGTCTCATCCCATTCAGTAACAACTTCAGCTGGAACAATTTTTGAAGTTGTTCGTTCTTCAGGTTTCCATTTGCCACTAGTTGAAGGTTCATCTTCAGGTTTCCACTTGCCTCCAGTGGAAGGAGCTTGAATAACTGGTGACTCATCGTCCTCAGCTGAGGGTTTCCATTTTCCACCACTTGGAAGTGGTTCTGGTATTTTCAGTGTTTTTGAACTTTCAGGTTTCCATTTTCCACCGCTTTGTGGAACCTCATATTTTGATGGATTATCTTTTTTATACGAAAGTTTTGGACGGCTCGGAAAGGTTTCTGGTTCCAAGTACTTTTTGGCTACATACTTATTGTGCCATTTACCACCAGAAGAACTCGGAACTGCATGGCTTTGATGATGACTTTTTCCTTTCCATTTCCCACCACTTCTTAGTGGTGGCTGACTCCCAGGTTTCCATTTTCCCCCACAATATGGAGTTGGAACATAATCTTGATCATCATCATCGTCATCTTCATCAAACTCATCAATATCTTCATCATCATCATCACTTTGTTCAGGCTCTGGAGATCCATGACCAAATGCAATCGGTTGAAATATTGGTTCATATTTTTTCGTCTCTCCAATATCCCTTACAACCTTCATCAAACTATCGGAATTATTTTGTTCCTCATCTTGCCAATCATCGCCGTCGGCCTCATCTCTTCCAGAATTTACAACTTTTCTAACAGAAATCTGCTGAATAGAACTTGCCTTTCCAGCATTTCCTACTCCTCCTCCACTACTAGCTTGAACACTTTGAAGTTGCAACGATGAGAAGAAAACATCTGCACCCAATTCATAGGGCAAGTCATAAGGGTCATTTAGAGTTTTTGACGATTTCCCACCAACAGCTTCCTCTGCGGTCTTTACATAGCCCGAAGGTCCTGGATATTCAAAACCTACTCCATAGCCATCGGTAACAATGGTGGCTCCAGTTCGTGTCCCTTGGATCTTGCCGCCAACACAATTCGTTTTGCGATGCTGGACGTAATTATCGAGGCCGACAATTGTGGCACTACATTTGATGCACAAGTGTGTATCATCGAGGTCCTCTTCGACGAGCATTATAATTTAGTATACAATACCGTTTTCCTAGAAAGAGAGAAAGACCAATTAAAAACATCCTGCTTATGGGTTTTTTCGCCTCTTAATCATTTATCTACCCTAAGTCTCTACCTACAAGCCTTATACAAGCACATTAAGTCCTTATCGTGCTGTCGTTGTTGTCATAACCAAACCAAAAAAAAAAGAGATTCTCTCGAATGCTAATATCCTTGCAATGAGAATGATGGAAGGATGAGCGCGCATTTTTCTGTCGCTTTGATATAGACATATGTTAATAGTAGCTTTAGGTTGTATTATATGCGAGCCACTCGGTAAACGGGGGAGCATCCCAGAGAGATTGAAAAGCTGGTTTTTAGGGACGACTCGACTTCTCCAGAGAAAATTAAACCATTATTCGCATTTGTCACCCTTTTTGGTCGTTCTTAACATTTACGATTAGTTATACCACGAAAGTATAGTCAAGGGATGATGCTTAAGAATGAGCGACTGGTTAAAAAGCAAAAATATAACAAAGAAAAAAAACTGCACAAAAACCATTAAGGACGAGTTATCACCCAATTTACTGCTACCGCACAAGCCAGTTTTGTGACAACAATTTTAAGGGCTTATTGTTTTTGTTTCTGTTGTTTTTTCTAACAAAGTCAATCTTCTCTATAAAGCATTTGGAGACACTGACTGGCAAAAATACATGAGAGCAAATACATATAGAAGAGGGTGATTTCTAGATGATGATGATGATGGCTATTCACTTATTATCAGTGAGTAAAAAAAAAAACAGGAACGTTTTCCTTCCTTTTTGTGGTTTTGTCCTTTAAATACAACAGATGGATTTTATTTGACAATAAGGCAAATCTTGAGTAAAGTTGTATATAAGTACAAGTTAAACAACTATAAAATGTGGTTTAAGGAATTAGTCAAGAACCCTACAAGATTAGATTTCGAAAGGAAATGAGCTTTTCTAAAGGAAATGAGATATCCAAAATTTGGATAGATTTTATAACTACTCATCTCATCTTCAATCTTTTACCACCTCCCATGTTCTTAAATTACGTCTCGATCGTTTAAAATAAGGTTTTCTTATGGCCCGTTGATTTTCTTTCCCTTGAAGCTTAAATAAATAGTTCTCTCTTAAGGCGGTATTACATTGACATATTTCTGGCATGGAAATGTAATGCTATCTTCGTAGACAAAACTTCATAGTAAAAAAAAGTCTTACCTGAAACGCTTTTGGCTTCGGTGTCATTTTTACTTGCGATATAGGTACTATAGGTATAACAAGTTATGCATTCGTACAAAAAAAAAGTTGAGATAACAATTTTCCATGCTGATAGAGAATGCGAAAAAAGGTGGTCCCGGAAGTCCGTCTGTCAGTCTATCTGTATAAGGAGTTACAGCCTAAACGGATGGACTGATCGACATCAAACTTGGAATGTGGCATTTTTTGGAAACTCTCCAGAGGGGTTTTTGGAATTAATTTTTTTTGAACCAAAAATAACCTGTCATAGGTATACTAATTTCGGAAAAGTTCAACTTTCTCGAAAACGGCTCCAACGATTTTGTTAAAAAAAATTCAAATGTTAGTTTTTAGACAAGGTCTATCTTCTGATGAAAAAAATTGTTTTCGAAAATCATTATTAACGGTATCTGCCATATAACCGTTTTTTTTATTTTTCTTCAAATCTGATTTTCTGCCAAACTACTAATTTGATTTAAACGAAACTTTTAATAAAAAAGCATTCATATAATTTTAATATAAGCAAAAAAATTAATTTTGAAAAAATAATTTTTGGATTTAAAAAAAAAAATTGAATTTTTTTTTTGAAAAATCAAATTTTCGAAAACAAATGGAAACAACTTCGTTCTTCTTCTTCAAAAAAAAAAATTAATGAAATTGAGCTTCAAAAAGTATGCAGCTTAGTTTTTTGAATTAAGGTGCATTTAAAAAAAAAATAAATTCAAAATCGTTGGAGCCGTTTTTTAAGAAACGAATTTTTTATAAAAAAAAATTTTTTATTTAAAAATAAAGTTGGTAAGTATGCCATTTTGTAGTAACTACTTATCAGGACATAAGGCCAAAACTTCAAAAAAATTCAATGTCACGTTTTCAGAAATGTGATTTTCAAAAAAAAAAAAAAAAAAAAAATACAAAATTTATTTTTTTTTTCAAAATTTTGTTTCTGAATTATTATTCCTAATACTTGCTAGTGTGAGTCACACTCTTTGATAGCTCATTGCATACAATTTTTTGTATCAAATTTCAAACGAAGAAGTACTTAATTCTTTCCGATAAACCAACCATAATCATATAAACCTGCAGAAATGCATTGGTGCCTACGTTTTTGTCAGCAGGTGATTCAAACATCGCACTTAGTTTAAGATCATCAAATAAATTTCATTAAGAAATTCATCCAAAGTAGGATGGAAGTGGTGTATCAGTTTCCTGGTCCTTTTCTTGATTTCATTTAATTTTCCTCTATCCTCTGCATCCATTTCTATTATACAAAATTTATGAGAATTTCTGTTAAATGAACTAAATAACTTGCTTAATAAAGATGCGTCAGGCAATTCTGTGTTGCATATGAGCAACACAACATCAGAATCATCATCATTGGAAGACCTTGATTAAGTTGAAATTATGACTGATAAGATGAAGTGGCTCTTAGGTGCTATCTCTTCTCATGCAATTATAATCATAATAGTGTAGGTAGAAATAGATGATCATGTGAGAGGATCTTATTGGAAGACTGAATGTGGGTTGAGCGCTAATATGGAAAACAAAAAAGAAACTAATTGAGTTGCCTTATGTTAGTAGTTATGTCAATGAATATTTATTATTGATTATTGGGATATATAAAAAATTAAAACATTTTTGATTCTTTCTTTATTAAAGTACAAGTTGAGATTATTGTGTGAATCGATGGTTAAAAAATCCGATTAAAAAGATTTAAATATCTTCTTTGAACTTAAAAGATTAGAAATAAACGGACTTGAAAGATTTCCTCTGAAGACAGATTTAAATTTACCACACTGCAATTCTTTAGAAAATAAAATGCACGACTGGGTCGCACGTACTTGCTCTTGTAGTTCACAGTATCTTTATCTTAAATATCTATTGCAAATTTAAGATTTTGTTTAGTGTCGAGAAAAAAAAAAATCGAAAGTTTAAGAATTAAATTAAAAAATTTTTTTTTAAATGTTTTTAAAAATATAATTTTAATTATACAGGGTGTCCCAAAAGTAATGGATCAAACGAAATATGGTGATAGGCCAACTTAAGGGCTCTCAGAATTTGGTAACTTGTTCATCCCAAATCTTTACGGTTTTCGATTTAATGCAGTTTTTGTGAAATTTCGAAAAATCCCGACTTTGCAACAGTATTTTGCTTCCTCCGCTCATAATTGATTTTTGTTTTTTACAATTCTTTCACTATAACATTGCCTAATAATAAGAAATAATTAATTAATCAAAATATTTTTTATTTCATACGCCATTTTGCTGCAAATTAATTAACAGTTCCATGTTTTATAAAAACTCAATTTCTTTCTTTTATTTCAGAGCAACACCCTGAAAAAAATTTGTATGGTGTGGTACTGGTTTTTTATTGTGAAAACTTGCCGTGTTATTGCAGTTTTCAAAAATGTATAAAAATTTCCAAAGTTGAAATTAGAACGAAAGATATTTTAATTTGAATGCGAAAAAAACAGACGTTTTCAGAGCAAAATAACAAACAAAAATCGAGACTTTTATTCAAAAAGAAAACAAACAAACAACATTCGAGAAAATGTGTTTATTTTTCTTTGTTATTTTTCTCTTAAAAGCCCTGTTTTGTTGCTTTTAAATTGTAATATCTTCAGTTCTAACTTCAACTTTGGAAACTTTTGTACTTTTTTGAAAACTGCAATAACACGACAAGTTTTCAAAATAATAAACCATTGTCCTTACCATACAAAATTTTTTCAGGGTGTTGCTCTGAAATAAAAGAAAGAAATTGAGTTTTTATAAAACATGGAACTGTTAATTAATTTGCAGCAAAATGGCATATGAAATAAAAAATATTTTTATTAATTAATTATTTCTTATTATTAGACAATGTTTTAGTGAAAGAATTGTAAAAAACAAAAATCAATTATAAGCGGAGGAAGCAAAATACTGTTGCAAAGTCGGGATTTTTCGAAATTTCACAAAAACTGCATTAAATCGAAAACCTCAAAGATTTGGGATAAACAAGTTACCAAATTCTGAGAGCCCTTAATTTGGCCTATCACCATATTTCGTTTTATCCATTACTTTTGGGACACCCTGTATACTTCAAAATGATGTCTTTAAATTTTTAATAAAATTGACTTTTGCTTTGATGAAATATATAAACTTAAAAAATATGTCAATTTTTGAAAAATGGCAACGCCATATTTCCGTTCTCCGCATTTTTTTGAGAAAAACTAAAAACGCAGTTTTGTTAAAATCAATAAGTCTATTACGTATACCAAATTTAATAAAAATCGTTAGAGCCGTTTTCGAGAAAATTGAAATACCTCGAAAACGTTATATGGGAGATATGCGTTAAAAAGGAGATATTAAAAAAAATAAAAAAAAACGGGTCTAGGGAATAACTTAAAAAGCATCTGTACCAAGATTCAAGCAAATCCATCCATCCGTTTAGGCTCTAGCTCGATGTATAGATGGACGCACAGACGCACGGACGCACAGACCAACGGACGGAATGACGAAAACCACTTTTTAGGTATTCTCCATCATCGTAATGTTGGTTTTTATTAAAACCTCAAATTTTTTTTTCTACACGAAACCAATACTTGCCCTATAGAGCAAGTAAAAATTATTTGTTTAACGATAAAGGTAAAATTGAACTTTTCAAAGTCAGTCTTTATTCGAGTTTTGTATTCAATATAATTTTCTGCAAGTTTCTCCTTAAAGCCAGGCAAACACTAAGGCCGTGTGTGAATTGCGTTAAATAGTTAACACCGTTTAAAATTTTTGACACTATTGAGGTGAATATTTATTGGGGTCTGGGACCTGGTTAAATTTGAGTTAAA
Source organism: Episyrphus balteatus (assembly GCF_945859705.1). Taxonomy (NCBI): domain Eukaryota; kingdom Metazoa; phylum Arthropoda; class Insecta; order Diptera; family Syrphidae; genus Episyrphus; species Episyrphus balteatus. Next base: position 2,677,583 of record NC_079137.1, on the reverse strand, counting down.
TTTTTTTTGCAGATGGTTTTTTGTTTTTTTTTTTTTATTGAAAAGAAGTATCATGGTAGAAAAAAGGCAGAACACATTTTAAACAATAATCCATACAGCTGAAATTTTTTTCATTAACCTCAATAGTGTCAAAAATTGTACACGGTGTTAACTATCTAATTCACACACGGCCTAACTAACTAACAAAACTTTTAATCACAGGGCCGCCCTTAACAGAACATAATTTAGAAATTAGTTATAAACTTATAACGAATTTCTCCGAAGGTCCACTCAATCAATGACATTTTAAAAAATGGTTATGGGTACCTTACCTACCTTCATAAACATAATCTACAACTTGTTTAAGTAGGTAATTGTCTTTTGTCTATCTTAATAGTTATTTATTGCACTTAATAACTCTTAATCATATTGACATAAAAATATTAACAATTTTTATGATACCCATAAAAAAGAATAAAATAAAGGCCCATACATACACGACAATAATTACGAGAGAAAGAAAAAAAAAAGACAGCAGGAAACCTAGTTGAAAATTTCTTCTAATTCCCACACCTCACTGAACATGTTTTTTTAGGTTAGAGATCTACCTGGCTATATCTCTCTTGTTTGATTGAGAGATAAGCGTTAGTGGCAGCAGGTTCTATATTTTTTTTTCTTCAAAAAAATATTTTAATTTTTTTCCATCCACATGTCAATGTCAGAATAACAAAACAGAAAAAAAAAATAATCTACACAAATACAAATAAAGAAAATATATCTACCTACATAGAACAATATTTGACAGGCAGCCATTTTTATAATTCAATTTTTTTTCTGTCTCTATTTAATTTCTCGATTTTGCTATTATTTTTATATTTCTCGTTTACTGTGTATTCCATCATTGATAGGATATCTAAAACTGTCACTCAAATAACTGACACAATCCGCCGCCGCCATCATTGGAAAACTGTCAATTCCATCCAATGTTACAATTTGAAGGGATAAAATAGAAATTAATCATTCTTTATGTTTTTATGTGTATGGGTTTCATTGTTTTCACAGGAAAATGGGGGAAATGGAAAATGAAATGACAGAAAATGGTTGAATTGTATTATATCTTTTCCTTTTTTCGTATTCGTACATAAATCCTTCATCCCCATTCTCTATAGTCAGTCGTTTGTTCAGTTGTGTGAAACAATTGAATAATGTCAGTCAAATGGAAGAAAACTTTGTTAAGATGAAGAAAAACAGAGACATTTTACTTTCTTTCTTTTTGTGAGAAAGAAGGATAATGTTATCGACTTGATGAATTATTGGAAAGAAAAAGAAAGTAATAAAATTAAGGGATGCGGGCAAAAATTTTATATTATTTTTGTTTTTCGAAAAAGGCGATAAGATTTTTGAAGTTAAAAATATTTATGTAAAAAAATCTGTAGGTACATTGAAATTTCCGTTGTTAATATCAAGTTAATAAAACTCGGATTTTTAATTATCGTTAAAAGGCCTTTTATATGTGCTTCAAACACTAACAGTGGTATTACATCCTGCGAGGATAAGACCCAAAGCCTTTCCAGACTACTTTTTGACCCATTTTCACAAAATCCACCCTAGATTTTCTCACTTATCTGTTCAGCGAGCCTAATAGTATCAGGAAAATGCTAGGTTCAACGAAAACAATCCAGGGAGTTAATTCTGTTAAAGTTCAAGACATTATTCATAGATCCAGTTAAAAAAAGTCAGGAAGGACAACAACCACAAAAAACGTTTCTGCAACATCAGCACAATATTAAAAGGACTTCGACTTCAATGTCTTAAAACTTTCTCCAGCGAAAATAATCAGTTCTTTACATGCAGCTTTACCAGCATGCAGCAATGAATAATTCACAAGTTCTACCAACTTTTATTTTTCAATATTCTTATGAAAATATTTTCAACTTTCTAGTTTCTATATTCCAGATCTATTGTCAACTGCCAATCAGCAAACACGAGTAAAATCATAAAAGCTGGAGTTCCACAAGGATCCAAACTAGGGCCATTTCTGTTTTATTTATTTATTTATTCTGCGAACGCGGAAAGTCACAGGTTTGTAGATGATTAACTGACATAGGGTGATATGCATAAAAACGTAGTACTTACTTAAAGTAAAACATGAAAGTAAATACTATAAATTCTAGTAAAAGGTAAAATTCATAGTATATACTTAATTTCGTATGCATAAAAAAAAGTACCTGCTAGCAGGCAAATACTTTTAGTATATACTGAATTCATCCAAGTAAATACTAGAATTCACCCAAAAATTATAGTAAATACTTTTTTTTAGATTATTTGTATTCGTTTGGTGTTTACAAATAAATTGTTTTGGAAGTTTTACGGTTTAATCCATTATAAATTTACTGTTTCTAAATTTTAGTTTGTGAACATCTGTTCGTGCTATTTTGTGAGTCAAAAGTAAATCAGCAGTAGAGATGAGTAGCAATACGAAAGGTTTGTCAATAAGCCAAATGCACTTAGCTTTTGTGCGAATTTTAAAAGTGCTTAATGTACTTATGAGTAAGCTTATATGAGCACAGCAACCCTCTATTAAAAAAGCTAAGGCGGAGGCTATAAAAATATTTATTAATGAATACAAATCTGAAACTGGGGCGACACTAAACGAAGAACCACACGAACCAAAGTAATTTTTGAAGGTTTTTTGAGTGAACTCGAATCTGAAGTCAGAAAAAATTGATTTGCCTCCGTTTTTGAAATATTACCGTTAGGTATAAAATGACCAAAAACGTAATTTTGGCCGTTTTTAATGCTATACTTTTATGTGAGGTAATTTATTACAAACAAATTTCTAACGGTTCTATATTTTTTTTTCCAAAAACTGTTTAAATCTTTCCGATATCTTTTTTATTGCCCGAGATTTCTTAAGTTTAAGTTAATTAGTAAAAAACAAACTTAACTTTATTTAAAGTTTAAGGGCGAAATTCATAGTTGTTACTCAAGTTAAGATTTTTCTCAAGTTGAGCATTGACTTGAGAAAATATTTTTCTCAATCAAACTCACAATTAAATTTGACTGATTTGATTAAACTGTCATCTAAAATAAATATTTTTTTAATTATTCGCTATCATTTTTTTTCCTTTAATGTTACATCGTTAAATCGCGTCAAACACAAAATCAAATCGATACCGAATTTAAAAAAAAATACATTTTTAGATGAGAGTTTACGTAAATTAGTCAAATTTCTTTGTGAGTTTGATTGAGAAAAATATTTTCTCAAGTCAATGCTCAAGTTGAAAAAAATCTTAACTTGAGTAACGACTATGAATTCCGCTCTAAGTCACTGATCAACAAGATTTTTGCCAAAATATACTTTTCTGAAGGTTTTTGGTGTGCTGAGGTTGAATCCGAAATCAGGAAAATTCTATTAGCATCCGTTTTTGAAATATATACATATACTACCGTTATACAAAAAAAAACATTTTTATAACGGTAATATTTCAAGAACGGAGGATAATAGAATTTTTCAGGTTTCGGATTCGACCTCAGTACCCCAAAAACCTTCAGAAAGGTATATTTTAGTTATTGTGGCAAAAAAAAAGAAAATTTTGGTTGACCAGTGCTGTCTTTGAGCTAAAGATTTATTTCATCTTAAGATATCGCGGGTAATCAAACAGATATCGGAAATATTTAACGAGGTTTTTAAAGAAGGAAGCTCTTCTTCTTTGTTTGTAATGAATTACCTCTTGTGGCAAAAACCTTGCTGATCAGTATTTTTATTTTACTGGAAATTACTTATTAATAAAGTGTTCACTTAACCAATCCACATTTTCCCTTTCAAAACGATAAAGTTGTTTATAATTTGATTCAAAACCCGGTCTTCGATTTTTATAGACTTTTTGGGAATTTAATATCTACGTACAAATTCTGCCATTTGGAAAAAAAAAATTAACAACCCTATTTTAATTAATATCAAGAACCGATTGCCTCAAATGTGACTTAATACTGCTATTCATTATTTCCACGGCTTCATATACGGTGTTAAAATAAAAAAAGTATATGCTATGAGATTTACAAGTTGGTATTTTGTAACCTTGAAAAAATCTAGTAATTCCTAAAGTAAAAAATTACTTACTAGTTTTTATGCATACGGAATAAAGTATTTACTGAAAAAGTTCATCCAAAAAAGTTGTTACTATGATTGATAGTAAATACTTAATTTTCAGCATTTACTTGATTTTTATGCATATCAAAAATAGTATATACTTGAAAACTCTCTAGTAAAAGCATTTACTTTTTTTTATGCATATCACCCATAATCTCAGTCTATTTCCCCCAAAACAAGCTGCAAAAAGAGTCGAAAGCCACTGACAAGTTCGTGATGGAGTAAAAGTCTATTTAAACTACCTACATAAAAAAATGTTTTGGTTTCTCGGTGGAATTCTCAATAATAACTGTCCAACTTGTTCCAAAAGATTATCTAAACAGTATATTCATCTTCATTTGCGAGCAAGTTAATCAGTCCCATCATCTACAACAAAGGTGCGTGGGCACATGCTGCCCAGAAAGAGAGAGAGTGTCCAATGATACTTATGATCACCACCGTCACATCTGATGGTAGACACAAAAAACAATTTCCGGAACAACTTAATCCTCTCAATAATGCATCCATCTTCTAATTTATAAAAAGTTTGACAATTGTCGCCATTATACCATGCAGCATCAGCAGCAGCGTGCCAAGCACCAACCAGCAAACGTCGTTGGTGTTGTTTGTCGAAAGGCACGTGGGCATGAATACAACACATATCTACTCCAAATGGAAGCACATCCTGCATCATGTGTATGTTGTTTAAGAGGAGTCACCATCATAACCACATATTTGAGCTCCACAAAACCAGAAAACGGTCCATCGCATCGGTCGTCTCATCATCAACATTGTTGTCGCCCAAATCACTCGCACAGTTAAACATGAAAATTAGATGATATACGATCGAGATGTTAACAAATCTTCTGATTTTTTTCTGTCTCTCTTAATCCAAAAAAAAACCAAAAAAAAACGAAATGAAACAAACCAAAATTATTCAAATTATAGTTGATTTTGGGATTCGACGAGAAATGGGGTTCAATCCCCAGAAGAAGAAGAAACCCTGTTGCGTGGTCCAGTCTCCAGTCTCTCCGCCATCGCCAGTCGTCGCTCGTCGACATCAGACAGAGAGACTTCTTCTTTATGGGCTTTTGTCATCCGTAAATCATGTGTTTAAGCGTATTTTTATGTGTCAACTGATTAATTCGATGATGTGGCCATAAAAATGTTCTTCCCTATTTCTTCCCCCTCTTTCCCTCATCACAAAAAAATGGAGACAACACAAATAAGTGGCTGGTTTGGTCAATGATGGTGATGGTCATTTGAATTTTGAATTCTCAAACTGAGAGTATTCTATAAAACCTACGCAAAAGTCCCATCAGTATGCTTCTGGGGAAAGAAGAGTGACGGACGTGGATGATGGGGCAGCGCAGCGGCGCGGCGGCTTGTCGCAACTCAAAAGCGAGGGCGATTATCATAAAATATTGAATTAGGAATGTGTGTATTGCTTGCTGTTGCTGCGAATGGACATGACATGATACATGGCATAGAAGAGTCATCCCCCATTATGCCGCATCATCTCCATCAGGATGATATGTTCGGAGCCAATCGAAGACGAATAAAATCTGGAGACAATAAATGACGGCTATGACGGCAACGACACCGCGACATATCCAAAAGATGAAGAGTTTTATGGATGTTTTTTTCAATTCGAATCCGGTTCGGTAACGGCTTTGGGATTTTATATTGATTTTAAACAGCCATTATTTGTCGCTCCTCTTTCTCTTCGATTTTCTTCCTTGTTGTCAATTTTTTCTGTCATTTTGGGAACTCATTTTTAGGATTTTATAACTTTTTGATTTGATTTTGAAAATTCTACTCGAATTATCGCCGGATGGGGAATAAAATTAATGAATTATCACGCACACATTTTGTCGCGTCTACAACACAGATGATCGTAAAATGGTTTAAAAGCGAGACAATTTATCAGATATCAGAATGACAGAGAGAGTGAGAAAAAGGTCAAAGGAGAGAGAGGGAAAAAAAAAGACTTTTTAATACAATATTGATGAAATAAGCCTATTTTATTGAGCAATAAATTGTAACAATGAGATCTCTCGAGAAAGAGGGACAAATCGCTGTTTTTATTTGAGTTATAAAAATTTTACATCCAGTTTATTGGGATCTTATGATGGTTTTTTTTTTTTTTTTTGGAGACTGAAGGTTGATTTAATTTTTTTTATACATATTAAGAGCGGCTGGTTGTATTGACCAGCCAGCTGTCAAAGTGCTTGTCAAGAATTTTATGATGACTGTCAGTTGGCCTTTTTGATGACATCCATTTCGGTCTATTAGTCAACAGTTTTTTTTTTTTGATGACTCAAATTTTTTGGTAGAAAGTAGCCGCAAAGATGTTTCTTGGAAGTATTATGTAGATATTACTACTTAAGGTTTAAACCGATATAGCAGCAGAAATTTTTATTTTTTTAAGTGAAAACTTCTCACTTTATTTGTAGGCATTGTTAAAATATGATTGAAGCATCATATAAAAGGTGAAATAATAAGCTTTCAGATGATATACAATTTATTATAGGTTATGATTTAAAAAAATGGATTTAATGGTGTAAGAAGAGATAAAAGATTGATTTTTTTGCTTTTTTTTTGATGAAAACTGGTTGGGTTCAAAAAATTCTAGCTCTTTTTGTAGATGTTGCATAGAAATGGGCGATATAAATATTTTGAGCTGAAAATATAAGCTTTCAGATGATATAAAATGTATTATAAGTTGTCATAAAAAATGGATTTAATGGTGTTAGAAGAAAAAATGATTTTTTTTTGCTTTTTTCATGAAAAATGATTGTTTAGAATAAATTATTTTTATACTTTTTGCGCATTGTAAAACTTTAAGTATGGCTCTATTCTTTGGGAAAATTTGCAAGCTTTTTAATGGTGTAATGTTTGTTTTTTTTTTTTTTAAAAAAATGATTTTTCAAGGTTTCATTTCTACCACGTGTGAATTCACACATGTTTTTTTTTAATAAATATCAGCTGCTAAATTGCGATGAACTTGAAAACTCTTCAAAAGAACAGCCAGAAAAAGTCAATCCGGATGATAACCTAAAGCTCCAACTTCCTGACCAAAATGAGATCAAGGTTAATCGCAACGTCTAAAAAAACTAAGTCGTACAGTTTTTCAAATTCCGTATCCCAATTTTAGTAAGATTGTCGGCACATATTCAATATATTTATAAATGTTTCTTGTTAAAAACTCATAAAATACACCCTAAAAAGTTAAAAAAAAACAATAAGTACGGAAATAATAATAAAACCCTGAGAAACCCACTTAACTCAATAAGAAATAACATGACGGATGTTGGTGTATTTTTAATGACAAAAAATTATATGTGTATGGTTTATATGTAGCTTCCGTCTTTTGTATATAACAAATGAAACATTACGAGTCGCACGACCACGACACAGCGCGTTCAACCATAACACCCTCATACAACTATAAAAGGGTTATACTGCATTTATATGAGGGTTATAAAATGTCTTTCTTTTTTTTATTAATTAGCTGGGTTATAAAGTATTTGTAAAATATAACTCTACTATAAAAACGATCTTTTTTTTAAACATGTTTTTAATGTGTCCATAATACATATAATTTGGCCATTATGTATACTCACTAGTTCATCAATTATATTAACAATTAAATGGACATCAAATGTTTTACAAAAGAAACTATACAAAAACAAAGTTTATAGCTGAATAAAGGCTCTGGAACGGGGACAGATTAAGATGAAGTGTAAAAAAAAGGCGCTGGGGCTAATGCGGTTTAGTGAAAACTATGGTAAGAGCAGTACAGGACCGAAAACAAAAAGAATATTCCGAAAAATTTCTGTTGAATTATGAAACTCAAGGAATTTTTACTGGTTTTCAATCAAAACCCTTTAAAAAAATGGTAAATTGTCAACTTTGGATGCAGATATCTCTGGAACCAAGGCTCGAAATTATTTAGGGTTTTCAAATATTTATTCCAAATTGAAAGACCTTTCAAATAATGGCTATTTAATGAAAAAAAATTTGGATTTTGGAAACAAAAAATTTCGGGGAAATTGTTAGGTATTCAGAAATATCGAGAAAACCTATTTACTGATTCTTCATTCTTCAAGTATAATGTTTTCAAAATCTATTAAAGGGTGAAAACCAAGAGTTTTTAAGAGGGCTGTTAACTTTAACATTTTTACAATTATAATATTTTTTGCTTAATTTTTACGGAACACCTCTAATCTCTGAAATCCAAAAGTTTTTGGGTAGAAATTGCCACTTTAAATCGAGAATGAGGAAACAAACCTATCTTTGGATTCAGATATTTTCGAAATCTGAGCCCGAAAATAATCGGGGTTTATACAGATATCAATTTAAAATGTAAAGATCTTTCCAATGATAAATCATTTTAAAAAATTAATTAAACTGTACCAAAAACTAAAACAATTGGAAACTCGGGACTTCTTTAAAACTTAATCTTTGAAGTTAGTTTTATAAGGATCCTACTAAGATTATCAGAAATAGCGGCCCTGTCCAGATGTGACTATATCAAATAAAAGGACATTTCTTGAATACCTACCTACTTCCTACTAGTAATAAAAAATTGTCTCAAAATTTATGACCTAACATCGTAAATTTTTGACATTTACTGCAAATCAATCACATCGACGACCTTCTGTTATACAATAAAAAAAAAAAAAACATTCAATAGAAACAAAAGACCAAAATCCATGTTGCATGCTATACACAACGAGGTCATAAAGTTAAAATACACTTTTGGAGGTCGTAAACAGTTTTAAGGTTTTATTTTTATTTTTTTTTAACGACTCACAAAACTCAACCCTATGGATCAACAGAGAAGAGGGATTGATTGTTTAGAGACAATTAAAATTATCAACTTTGACTTTAGTTAGAGAGTGGTTGTTGGTATATAATCTGTTTGCAGGAGGTCTTCAATCGATATTGTTTTGTTTTGAGTGTTTTGTTGTAGGAATAAACGAAATTTTATAGTTTTATACTTTAACTTCCTGAATTTTGATGAAGGTGAAAAAGTGCAATAAAAACGTAGAATTATTTCATAGCAGACCGCCTTCTTCAATCAAAATATCATAAACACCGTTTTTTTATTTTGATTTAATAATAATAATAATAGTTCATCGTATAATTTTATTGGAACATAAAAACAAGGGATTGATGGAATTTCTTCGAAGAAGGTTTTTTGGAAATCACGAAGAAGTGTTTGGAAGGATTTTTTCCTTTGAACTATTACATAAGTAATCCCCGGATTCCTAGTTAAACATTGCAATACATACTGTTATGATAAAAAAAAATAAACCAAAAACATATTTGCTTGAAAAATGCCTGCATTTGATATTAGGGAATATCGAAGAAGTGTCAGAAAAGATATTAAACGAAAGGTATTTTTCCAAAGAACTATTACATACTAATCCCTAAATACTTGTTCACTCAGCGACATCCTGTTTTGTCTTAAGGATCAAGAAATGATGTAACAAAACTTCTTTTACGTAAAAACTTTCTCCTTTTACCTAATTTTGTATTCGTTTCATCACAAAAACTGCAACGAATTCAAAGAACAATTAAAAACAATAGAACATACTTTCTAAAATTGTCACATAAAACGAAAAGTCCTTTATTTTCTCCTCAATGAGCCATATAGCCATGTGTCGTGACGGTTGTTTATTTCTACATCAATTATCAGACCATAAAGTTGCGTATTTAAAGGACATTTTTATGAAGGTGGCCGCCCGTTGTTGTTATCGACAATGAAGCCGCGTCGCGCTATTGTGTCATGGACTCATTGTCACCCCATGAAACAAAACAAACACGGACAAACATTAAGGATACCAACAACAAATAACATAAAATACAAATAAATAAAGAAATAGCTATATAATGTATAGAAAGTCTAGGACAAAAAAAAAAGAACATGCCATTCTCATCGTCATCGGTCCTGTTGGTAATAAATCACTCACTCCTGTGGCAGTTCAATTCTTTTCTTCGTTTTCGTCCTTTCTAGAAGGTATTCCTTCCTCCTTCAGTCTGTCGACTTTTTGATGTACGCATTTCTTATTATTGTGTAAAAATAGGGGTGACATTTTTCTTAGGCAATATTCTGCGGTACTAGACAAGCGCGGGTTTGTTGGAGAGGGCCAAGAACTTGAAAAAATTCTTGATGATTTTTTTGTAGAAGATTTTGCAAGCTACGTGTTTAAAATTTTCACGCAAAAGCTTTTTCTTGAGAGATATAAGGAAAAAAAAGAATTTTGGGGGTTTTGACCCTCTTCCTATTAAAATATACTTTCTGTCTAGTAAATTTTAAGAAAACCTTTATAATTCTAAGAAAAATTGAAATTTACTTGCTTGCTCTGTTACCCTCTCTCACACCTCCGTCCCTGTCTCAATCTTGTCAGTTTGGTGCGAAGATATTTTCGCAAAATCGACAAAGAATTTCTATAAGTTGTTGTTGTTATATTTTCTTCTTCTTCTTCTTACTTTTCTGTCTCGAAGGACTTTAAGGGTATATTTTGACGTCTGCTGATTTGCTACTTTTTGTATTGTGTTTGCTTGATGGTTCTGTTCTCTGGGTTGCCATTTTGTACAACGTTGCTCTAGCTATAGATATCTTTATAGAGATAAGTCTTTTCCATCAAAGCCCGTCACAATGTTGTAATTCAGTATTCAAGGATTTACTGGTTTTTTTTTTTCGTCTTTTAAGGGGGTAAGTTATGGGTAACATATAACAGACATTGTATACATTTTAAGGATAAATGGAGGTTTTTTTTATGTGGGTGGTGGTGTATGTGTATGTTTTTTTGTTTGACGTGCTATATCCGTAAATTATGTTTATGTTATGTACCGACACAGTGCGACGGAAGTTTTTCGGGCCATGTGCTGATGGTTGAGAAAATGCGGATGGATGGATGTTTTTCGTTGAGGAAAGAAAGACAGTATTGGATAAAAGGGGGGTCGTGTGGGTGTGTTTTTTGGTTCATGATGACGACGGTTCTCAAAGAGATAATCACATGAATCATAGTTAATCTCTTCTTTCGGGGATAATAATTTAGAGGGAGTTGGATAAAATGTTGCGGAGAAGTTTTTATTTTTTATTGTTAATTTATTTATATCTTTTTATTTTGTACAAATATACATTACGCAAGAAGGATATTTGTCGAAAATATAAAATGGCTAATAGAATTTCGGTACAACTAGTTTTTCGGTTTTTAACATAATCAGTATAACCTCTGAGATCTGACCAAAAGTAGTATTTTTACGGTTCATTCTTTAAGTGGGTAAAACTAAAAGTTAAACATTTACGGTAAATTAAAAAAGATCGCTTATTGTCGAATACCACGTTTGAAGTGCTATTAACCTTTTATAAAATACCTTTAAAGATTATTCAAAGGGTGTTTTTTTGAAAAATGATGGGCCACCCTAATGCAATTTAATGAAAACTTTGAATTTGGAATAGAAAGCAAGAATAAAGAGTTTTCATTAAAAAAAATTTAGGTAAGAGGGTGTTTTTTTTTTTCAAAGACACAGTAAAATGTGTAATTGATCCAAAAAAGCCAATAATTCGTATAAAACATCTAAGAACTTAAGTATAAACGTTCAATTTGTCATCGAAACAAAAAATAAAATTGATCATTGGCTTTTTGGGACAAATTACAGATCATACTGACTCTTCGAAAAAAACACCCTTTCACCAATTTTTTTTTTATGAAAACTCTTTATTTTTGCTTTCTATCCGAAATTCAAAGTTTTCATCAAATTGCATTAGGGTGGCCTATCATTTTTGTTTTCACTAAAGAAAAAACACCCTTTTAACCATTATATTCTTATAGACACTTTAGATTTTTCAATTTCAAGCAAATCTTTTAAGGCATTAAATAAATCTTTCAAGACCCAAACATAAAAAAATGTATCGCACTCAAAAGGACTCAAACTGAATGTCACATAAATACGGTTTTTGTTTTTTAATAATTTTTTTTCAAACTATCCTGCAATTTAATTGTAATTACCCTAATTCTGGAAAGCCCCAACTTCTTTAGCTTTATAATACAGTACTTAAAATTGATGCACAACAACATCATTCGGTCATCATCAGCTTCAGCCGTCATCATTAGCGACATCACGGCGAGAAACTCAAATTTCATACTCTCCAAACAAGCAAAAGCAACCTAACGATTGATATTTATTTTATGACAATTTTATTAAAATATTTTTATCACTTCTCCATTAAGAAGCCTTTAACAGCGCAGTGCGCCCCCAGTTGCCCCATCATCATTATGCAGTTTGATGAAGCTTTTTCTTTCGTATCCAAATGACTGCTGCAGCTGAGATGTGATCATCACTATGACTTGGATTTGGTATATGTCCCGAATGGTTTTGACAGGTTCAAGGAACCCATCCACAGATTCTTATTCCCGATGATATGTGATCCAAGCTGATACTAATGACAAAGTCTCTCAGGTCTCTTAGGTACCTTATTTATCCCGAGAAGAAAGACACGACTCATGAGGAGACATCATTGAGGTAAATGAAAAGACAGCTTCATTTTGATGGAATTCCATTCGCGGAGGTTTTACGACTTTTTCAAGCTGATCCGTATTTAGACAGACAAAGGTGATTGAGGTTCAAAAAGGGTGGAGTGGCGTAAAAGAGGACAATATTAATGCATTTATTTGTTTTTGAAAAAAATATCGAAAGGAGGCTGCAGTGCAGTTTTATTAAATTAATGAAACCTTTAACATGTTGAGAGATGTAATTTTCTTGCAATAATTTATTTATGACTTTGTGAGTAGTCGCTTTTAGTTTGTATATGGAAAAGATGGAAGTTGGGACATTATATTGATATGGTTCGGTCAGGTGGGGAAGAATTTGATGATGATGATGGTGGATCGTTAAAAATGGATATCATCATCTTTGTCAGGCTTCAGGATTATAAATATAAAAATTGTTGTCATTTAGTGCATCAGCGACTAAATGACGTGAAGTTATCAGATATAAAGGGGAGAGAAAGAAGGGGTGGTTGCTTGCATTGATGGGTTTAATATACAATTTAAAAGTCGTAAAAGTTTTTATTTATTTGCCAAGTGAATTGAGGAAGTTTTACGATAATTTGTTCCGCACAATCATTGTGTTGTATTTTTGTTGTTGGGTATTTAAATTATTTGTTTTGTATTTTTTTTTTCTTTTTATTATGATGTTTTTATATTCTGATGAAATTATATTTTCTGTCGGGATATTTTTGTTTCTCTAAGTGCTAAGTATTTTATATTGAAAAAGTAGTTTATATTTTTACGATTTGACATAAATTTTGTAGTTTCATTAGTTACCTATGCAGCAATTACATGGATTTGAACTGAATAACCCTTTGCTATCTGTTTTATTATTGTTCTTTAAATTCAACTTATTAGCTTAATATTATAAAATATTTATTAAATTTTCTTTACCCTGGAACGTTTTTTTTTTTATTAATCTACCTAAAACTTTCACTACTAAGCCATTTTGGAAGAAAATTCAAGTTTCTTCATTTAATTGTTTCATATATTTTGTTTCAAAAAATGTTGCTTAATCTGGAACACTGCAATGTTGTTTATTTAATAACTTGAATAGAGTCTCAGTTTGAAAAATGAAAAAATTCCAATACATATTAAAAAAAAAAGCGCCACTTTAAAATCTACTAATCTACATTTTTTTTTTAACCCGGAACGCAATTTTTCTATGATCTAAAACGTTCTTTCAGATCGAATCTTTGTATAAAGGTTTTTCCAGAAGTTAATTTTTTTATTTTAAATTAAAAGAATTGCTGTTTTAACTTTCTAATTTTATTTCAAAATCCTGGGGACAATTTTTTACGAGTTATGTACCCTAGCTTCTAAACAAAATTACGTAAAAACACAATCCCCAACAAAAAAAATCCCTTAAACATAATGTAAACAAAATGAGTCGTAAAATTCTGTTTGATTTTGATTAAAAAATAAAATAAAGTAATTTCATAAAGAACCTTCTTTTCGAAAGAAGAAGAGTGTACCTATATTTTTTTTTTTCAGAAATTTTTTTAGCGGAAAAGCTGAAATTTTCTTTCAACTTCAAACACGATTATTATGGTATTGTAGACTTTTGATATTAAACAAAAAAATAATTTCCGATTATTTCCTTTAACCTGGAACGTCATTCAACAAATTGAAAGGTTTTCCTTATTTCTCAATTTGTTAAAGCAATAGTTACCAAATTTAAGATTTTTTAAATAAAATAGTGAAACTAGCTATTTTGATGAATTCATAAAATTTTCTTAACCCTGGAACGTTTTCATATCATTTTAAAACGCTGTTCCCTTAGTTATAGCTTCAACTAGTTATCTCTGAAGTAAATATATCAATAACTTCTTAACAAGCAACTTCAAATCAATTCATGTAACTCATGTCTCAAACTATTTTCCCCTCTCTTCTCATTCAAATGGAATCCCATTCAAAAACAACAACAAAAATAAAACAGTACTATCAGAAAAATTACTTGCAATTAATTAGGTATGCTTATTGAAAAACCTGCCTCAGCAGAAGCACTATATAGATATAAATACCTACTCGTACTCGTACCATCAACATATAACGAACAGACGCACTTCAAAGTGTATTCTTCTCTTCTGGCTTGGCTTGGGCCATCCATCGAAGGCTCTTTTTCTGATTAAGTTGTCCTTAACGTTTGTGTCTGTCTCTGTGGTCTGATGTCCATCCATTTTAACTGCGCTCACGCTTGCATTCGCGCTCTCAACATTCGCGCCAACATTCAGGCGGCTATTTTCAATGCCAATAAATCGTCATCGTCCTGCTGCTTCTTCAACTTGTTGCCCTGGTCTAACTGATGCTACACATATAACTTGAGTGTGCTTGTAGCGTACCTGCTTCAGGATCCATCGTATACCCGCCGTTTGAGACAGAATCAATGCACCGAAATTTATTAATCAAGCCTCACAGAGTCAGTTTATTATATTTATATATAGAAAAGGTAGTTGATCGGAAGAGCAAGCACCAGCAGCAGCATCACAACGAAATGGACGGCACATTCTACTAACCGGCCATAGCCTAGCCAGCAGAAGAGGATGTCATAAAAATTAATGTGGCTTCTTAAAATTAATGATTTTTATCTTGTGGCATTGCTTTGAGAGAGATGGTAAACACCCTCTGTCACATATGGGCGATCTATGTGCCTGCCATAATTTTTGTTTCTTCTTCATTTCTTAACTCCTTTTGGTTAATTTTTCAAAAAATATAAAAAAAAGGATCTCAAAAAGATCCTAAGAGCATAAACAAATAACAATGAGTAATGAGCTATTTCACTGCAATGACTACGACGACCACGACGATGATGATGATGATCCTTTAAAGCAATCTTCTTCCATCAGACGATGGACTGGACATCGCGTTTGGTCATGGTGATCATCATCATCATCGTGATGGTCATCGTTCTTGTTTTTTTCTTCTGATGTTGGTGATCTTGTATACTCGATCGTCCGTGTCGTCGTCGAATGAAATCTCAACATGAAATTGTCCAATAAAATCGTATGACATATCTAGTTGCCCGTTCCCTGACTGGATTTTACTCATTTGTCGTCCATTGATGGCGAATTGAATGATTAACCATGATGAAGGTTGCAGTCCAAGAATATGACAGGAGGGGCTTAAAATAATGTACGCTGACTTATAAAAAATTGCTGATTAGCACGCTATTTGTTAGGTTTACAAAGAAGTCGATTAGAAGCTTTATGTTGTTTTGGAAAATCAAAGATTTTGTTAACAATCAACACTGCTTAGTTAACATCAGCTTTTTAAGATTTGTCTTAGAAAAATGACTTTTGGCATATGGCAATACTTTTTTTTACTACAAAAAAAAAAATCAATTGTTCTAGACTTCTAACAAATTTGCGAATCAGACCAAAACCAGACCATAATCAGCCCTGAACCAAATCACAATCTTACTAGATTCCAACCCGAATCAAACAAAAATAAACAAAAATCAAACCAGACTCGAACTTGACCAATTCCAGATCATACCACGCCAGGATTCGAACCAGACTTAAATCAGATGAGAACAAGAACAGGTCTAGAGCAGATGTGATAGCCAAGGCAAGTCGAATGAAAGCCGGTGCCTTTTCTTTCATATCAGAAACCGAAAACATTATATTTTGTTTTCCTGTGAAAAACTCGTTAGTTTAAAACTGTGGTTTGTTTGACCAAAATTAGTCCAGGATAGCCGAACTTTTATTTTCGATATCCTACCCTTTGTTAATAATCAAAGAAGAAGTTTTATTTTTATTCACTTAAAAAAAAAAAATAGTACGCATATACCACAGTGATCTTTTTTAAATTTATTACTTAGAAAAAGTAAATTCACTGGTGTGGGCACTGGGCCTTAAATGTTTATTATTTGACTTAGAATTCTCACTTGATTGAATGTACTCCATATAACAATCCTGTTAAGAATCTTAAGTTGATTTGTTTTATTTCACCTTAAGAACCACAAAATACAAATATTTTTTAAGTGTAAAAATCATTGACTTTTTTCAAAAATACCAACAAATATAAAATGGTGTGTTAGGTGATTTCTTTTTCAGTACATTAATAGTGCTTTTTACTTGCGATATAGGTACTATAGGGCAAGTTTAGGATTCGTAAAAAAAATCGAACTCGAGATAACAATTTTACATGACATTACGATGATGGAGAATGCCAAAAAAGTGGGTCCGGCAATTCTGTGTGTCTGTCTCTATCTGGAGCTGCAGCCTAAACGAGTGAAGTGATTTTCTTCAAACTTGGTAGTTAGCAGTTTTTGGTGATTCCCTAGAGGGGAAATTGAAATTTTTTTTTTATGACCAAAACTAACGGTACCTGCCATATAACTGAAATAGAAAAGTTAATTTTTTTCAAAAACGGCTCTAACGATTTTGATTAAAATTTTTTTGTGTAGTACTACACTGAGCCAAAAAACAACGTAAAATCAATCTAAACCACTTTGAATCAATGGAAAATCACTACATTTTTAGCCTAAAGTGGAAAATGATTGAATCAAAGTAGCACACTTTAAATCAAAGTTGTTCACACATTAAATCAAAGTTGTTCACACATTAAATCAAAGTTGTTCACACATTAAAAAAATAAAAAAAGTAAAATTGGCATCCGCTGGGGATCGAACCTGCTATACCTGGGTTGACAAGCTTGTGCTTTACCACTGTGCCATCTCACTTATAAAAATTGATGTGACAAACTGTAACTTAAGCATAGGACTACTTTTTAGAAAATTAATGAATATATTATTCACCATTGATTCAATGTAGAACGGATTAAAAATTACTATGCGTTTTTTCTCTGGGTGTACACATAAGAGCCAACTTTTAAAATAAAAAAATATTTTTTGTAACGTTATTAACGGTACCTGTCATAGAACGGTTTTTTTCGTTTCTGAAT